>NC_079217.1:37207122-37393466 GCF_029633865.1 Lampris incognitus
TGAATGGTAAAAATCAGGCATATGTCCATCACCTTAGAAGCCCGGGTGGCACAGCAATGCTATAGCTCTGCATTGCTGAAGTTCACGGTTAGCCTCCTGGTGTTGCCGCCGGCTCAGTGGCAACAAGGAGCATGACTGGTAATGGTCATGGATGAGGAGCTGGTGGGGTTACTGTTTCCCACCATTTAAACAAATGACTCTCACAGGGACTGGAGGGCTGAACAACTTTTGGGTTAATCTGGGGAGCTCGTGTGGGCCTCCATGTGTGGTGATCCACAAGAGAAACTTGAAGCTTCCAGGTGAAACAAAGAGGTCAGCTGGTTTTCCGTGTATTTGAGGATTCATGTGGATGTCTGTGCACTCCCCAGCCGCTATGGGGATCAGGGAGTGGTGGGAATCAGGAGAACAGGTAGCTGGACATGCCAGATGGAGATGAAAAGAGAGGAACACGTCCTCTCCCAATATAACACGGTTTCCAGCTGATGTGGCAGTACAGCTCTTGGAATAGGTCTCGAAAACCTTTTTGAATATGCATCCATGTTACAGCTTAACACAAAAAAAACAATAAAAAAATAAACAGCATCCTTTAGTAAAATGCAATACAGTTGGAGACCCACTGAATTTGATACACTGATAAAAGTTGTTTTACTGCACGAGGCATCAGCAAATGATACCTCCATTATAAACTAAAAACTCGAACCAATCCAGGTGTATTTTAAAATCTCATTTAAATTTGGATATTGTTGGGAGCATCTGGGTAGCATAGCGGTCTATTCCGTTGCCTACCAACACAGGGATCGCCGGATCAAGTGTCCTGGTCACTGCACTAGCACCTCCTCTGGTCGGTCGGGGCGCCTGTCCAGGTGGCACGGGGAACTGGAGAGAATAGCGTGATCCTCCCACGTGCTATGTACCCCTGGTGAAACCTCTCACTGGCAGGTGAAAAGAAGTGGCTGGCGACTCCACATGTATCGGAGGAGACGTGGTAGTCTGCAGCCCTCCCCTGATCGGCAGAGGGGATGGAGCAGCGACCAGGACAGCTTGGGAGAGTGGGATAATTGGCCGGATACAATTAGGGAGAAATGGGGGGGGATCCCCCCCCCAAAAAAATTGGATGCTGTTGATCCAGCAATTTTAATGTTAATGCAAAATTATTTTTGTCAGTTCTTTTGCAGTGAAGTGCCTTGAGCTCCCCAGTTTTGGTGCAACAACCTTTGGGACTTTGGACAAAATCACTATCCACACCCACACGTTTTTGTACCAAACAGTGGGGGATTATTTTCAGTTGATTAAAGAGAAGTGAATAAATTGAGAAACGTCACTCATTTTTGCACTGCAATTCTTGGGAGTCTTACTGCTGTTGGCAAGCCTGAGTAAAGTTTGACGTCTTTGTGAGATGAGTTGCAAGTCGAGTCTGAAGTCTGTTTTTAGGCAACTTAACTGCAACCCCGGTGACGGTTGAAATAAAAGTTGTGTTTGAAAGCGGTTGCAAGGTTGTGTGACAAACGTAGCTGACATGGCCTGTGGACAGGGTTCGGAGAGAAGACCTGTGCTGATCTAGCAGAGTCAGGGGAGAGGAAAGTTGATGAGCTAACAAGTCTACAGAGACTTAATAGGAACGATCACTCCAGAAGCCATGTCATCTGTACTCACTTCATTCAGGAAAACGGTGAGGGAGCTGCATGTTTCATAGAGATGGATTCAGCGGGGAGAGAGGGATGGGGTGAGAGAAGGAGAAACAGAAAACAAGCCACTACATACAGCAGAGATTATGAATCACAGCGATACAGACTGAGCCCATGACATTGAACTCAAACTTATTTCAAACAATTATGGAGCATAGAATTTTTTTTATTTATTTGGCAGTTTGCTGAAGAAAGCGGCTATATGTACAATTTTTATAACTTTGCATTTTTATTTTTTTTATTTTTTGCTTTTTCTCCCCAATTTTATCTGGCCAATTACCTTACTCTTCCAAGCCGTCCGGGTCGCTGCTCCACCCTCTCTGCTGATCTGAGGAGGGCTGCAGACTACCACATGCCTCCTCCGATACATGTGGAGTCGCCAGCCACTTCTTTTCACCTGACAGTAAGGAGTTTCACCAGGGGGTGTAGCGCATGGGAGGATCACGCTATTCCCCCCCAGTTCCCCCTCCCCCCTGAGCAGGCGCCCCGACTGACCAGAGGAGGCGCTAGTGCAGCATTCGGCTTCCCACCCGCAGACGGAGCCAATTGTGTCTGTAGGGACGCCCAAACAAGCTGGAGGTAACATGGAGATTCGAACCGGCGACACCCGTGTAGATTGATGAGAAAAAAAAGGAATGTAATCCATTTTGGAATAAGGCTGTAACATAACAAAATGTGGGGAAAGTGAAGGGGTGTGAATACTTTCCGGATGCACTGGAAAATACTATATATATATATATATATATATATATATATATATATATAGGTTGTGTGTGTGTGTGTCTGTGTGTGTGTAAGAAGACATACATACATACATACATACATACACACACACACACACACACACACACACACACACACACACACACACACACACACACACACACACACACACAAACATATATATATATATATAATTATTATCTGGACAACTGTTTGCCATGTCCATGGTAATGTGTGAGGACATAGTTTATTTATCCGAATCAGCAACCTTTACGTACAGTAGCAAACCTTTCTAGCCTATCATGGACATAGACAGCGAGACCCAAATTTTTGTAAGCCCAAGGCAGCCAAATAAAAAAAAAACTACTGTTACTACATTGTGCAATGCTTTCATTGACAACAAGATGAAGTGTGTTGTAAAGCAGTGTGGCAGTGTTGGCTGGGTTTCGAGCCCAGGGACATGGAGTGAAAACTAACACATATAATAAACAAATGTTCACTGCGACTGTCCCGTTTTTCTACAGACGAGCATACGCATGATCCGAAGATAGTCAGGGATGATGCAAGGATGAATTACATAAAAACTACACGTAGCAGCTTGAAAAGCAGAAGGCTGCGGTGCGGACCTGCAGAGCAGCTCCTGGATTTCATTTCATTGTAGTTGATGGTTTAAATTGCTCCAACTTGACAGAGACAAATTCAAATTCAGCAGTGTCTTTGATACTGTGGCTGGTTCCAGCAGAAAAGGACATATTGAATACATATATCTACCAAACGGCTGATATAGTGGTGTACTTGGACAGGGAAATGTGGCATCTTGATACAATGGAGGAACTTATCTAAAAGTACAAGTAGGGTTACCTTTGTTTCACTATCCTGGGGAGGATTAGAAAAAAAGACATTGCATTTTGAGTGGATGGTGTGGCATAAGGACACACTGCAGTATGAAATCTAGTTCTGTCAAACACACACACACACATACAGACACACACGCACACGCACACACGAAAGCTTTTCAACACCAACTAGAAAATATGTGTACGTGCAAGCTTGCGTGCCTGCGTGTGTGTGTGCAAGCTTGCGTGCCTGTGCGTGTGTGCGTGCGTGTGTGTGTGTGTGAGCACTTTATCATGACCTTCTTAGGAGCTTTTATACTCTGGTACTATTTTTGATATTATGATGATACTTGTTTTGATGTATTTCGTTTTGACGTCTTTTGAATCTGTATCTCTGTGATGTCTTGTTTTTTTTTTTTTGGGGGGGTTTCCCTTTTTCTCCCCAGATGTATCCAGCCAACTACTCCACTCTTCCGAGCCTTCCCGGTCGCTGCTCCACCCCCTCTGCCGATCCGGGGGAGGGCTGCAGACTACCACATGCCTCCTCCGATACATGTGGAGTCGCCAGCCGCTTCTTTTCACCTGACAGTGAGGAGTTTCGC
The DNA here is from genome assembly GCF_029633865.1 of Lampris incognitus. Taxonomy (NCBI): domain Eukaryota; kingdom Metazoa; phylum Chordata; class Actinopteri; order Lampriformes; family Lampridae; genus Lampris; species Lampris incognitus. Next base: position 37,210,969 of record NC_079217.1, read on the forward strand.
CAAGGGGAAGTAGCATGTGGGGGGATCACGCTATTCCCCCCAGTTCCCCCTCCCCCCTAAACAGGTGCCCCGACCAACCAAAGGAGGCACTAGTGCAGCGACCAGGACTCATACCCACATCCAGTTTCCCACCCGCAGAAACGGCCATTTGTGTCTGTAGGGACGCCCAACCAAGGCGGAGGTAACACGGGGATTCGAACCGGCGATTCCCGTGTAGGTTGTGATGTCTTGTTTTTAACTCTGGAATGCTAACCCTCCTGTCTGCACAACAAATTTACCCTTGGGTACTAATAAAGAAACCTTGAACCTTGACCAAAGCCACCGACGGGTTTTCCACATGCCTGCTGTCTGTTGGCTGCTGTGACAAATAGCAGAGCCTCCGCTCCCTTTCATATAAGGGCTCTTCAAAGAGCCAAGGTCACTTGTTATGCTTTTCATGTCTGCCATTGCTACATGTGTTTTATGTATTCTTGCTGTGGCCGTTGGCAGCAAAGAACACACCTCCTCCTGCATAGATCAGGAGGTGCTGGTGCAGCGGAGCCGGTCGACAGAACCACTGAGTTTAACGCTCTGAGGTTAGACGCTGCATATTCAAAATGTCCCTTGCAAGGTGGTCTCCAATTTGTGACAAAGGGTCATGAGAAAGATGATTTGCATTGGGGAAAAGGGAATGTAGATTTCTATGAATAAATTTGACATGCCGTGTGAAGATAGAAGATGCTCCAGCATGTATCATGGCCCATCCGTTATTATGGCGAAAGAGGGGAAATAACAGATACTTGCAACTCCAATGCATTACTTCAAAATGTCCAGTTCCCTGTGTTGTTTATTACAACCTCAGAAACATGTTTATATAGCACAAAGGATTAATCTTTTCTTTTTTTTACACCCCGGATCTTAATTTCACAGTTTTTGCATCAATGCTTAATGGTTATGGTGTCATGTTTTCACTGTAGAGATCTTGCATATGCGGCTTTGCAATCACATCTTTTGGGGCAACTGAACACAAGTGTCAGACATGTTTCTACAAGTGAGATTTAACCCAATTCTCTAAACCACATTTAGGGCAATTCAGCTGAATTACCCATCCAGCACAACAGAGAAGTCATGGATAATGGGAAATCATGTTCAGTCTAACTGAGGCATTTGTTGCTGCTGCTGTTGTGGTTGTTGTTGCTTTTCGTTGAAAAGACAGGGATTTTAAGGCTTGTGTGCACTTGCCTCAAAAGACAAAACCTCCAAAATAAAGCCAGGGAGTAAAATTATATCACAACTGATATGCACCATGGCGAAAGTACAGAAATAAGACGCAGGACCTTTCTTTTAAATCAGGGTGCAAGTGTTACTGTAGTTAATTCTTGGATTGAATTCCTAACTTGAAAAAATGAGAGAACCGAAATTTGTGAATTAAAATGAGGGCATATGTGTGTGTGTGTGTGTGTGTGTGTGTGTGTGTGTGTGTGTGTGTGTGTGTGTGTGTGTGTGTGTGTGATTCTCTATTTCATCATTAATTTTCCGTTTCCATTTTGCAGTGTCTGAAGTATCTTAAATTATTTTTCTTTTCTGTTCTGTGAAATTGTCTATGAAGTGGTAGAGGGAAAATAATAAACAATGTTCTTAAAGTTAATTAAATGAGAGCGGAAAAAATTACTGGATGGTTTGGCAATTAATCGAAAGTGTTGTTGTATTAATTTGTTGTACTCCAGAGCGATGGAGGAAAGCAATATGAACAGTAATCGCAATGGTTGGATGCCCAGTGAACATTAAGAACCTATGAGTAAAAACCACCGTCCAAGTGGGCTCGTGTTAATCTAAATTAATGATACCGCTTTGTTTATAGCAGCACATTTAAGTATGAATTTACCAACATTTAGCCTTATTTAGACCCCCCCCCCAAAAAAATAGGAAAATGTACTCATCGTTTTGTTCAGTGCAAACACAAAGCATGTCTTCTCAGACCTTGGGCAGACATGCTAATAGTTGTTGACATTTCAAACCATCTGTTGTCCATCCTTCCATTATTTAATACTTACAGTACTTAATCCAGTTGCAGGTGACGGGGGCCACAGACTGTCCCAGCAGGGTCAGGGTACAGGACAGGGGGCCAGCAGTCCATCACGGGGGGCACAAATGTAGCCCTTCACATAAGATTCTCACAAATGGGCAATTTAGACCCCCCCCCCATTCAACTAATATACATGTTGTTGCACCAGTAGAGAGTTAGAAGGACATATTTAGAAATATAGATATTTTTGCCAGTAGTGAGTTAACACGTACATGGAGTGTCACAGATGCCAAGCAGTGCTGTTATTGAAACAAATGAGGGATTTGTGTTTGACGCTTTTTTGTAGGTGACAATCTGAATGCTCCGCTTCTTTCCAAAATAAAGACAAGTTTAAGATTTTGCTCAAGTACGAAGTTTTCCAATATCACTTCTCGTCCCAGCAACCAATAAGAATGAAGGAAAGGCATCCGGGTAGCGTAGCAATCTATTCTGTTGCCTACCAATACAGGAATCGTCGGTTCGAATCCCCCGTGTTACCTCCGGCTTGATCGAGCGTTCCTACTGACACAATTGGTCGTGTCTGCGGGTGCGAAGCCGGATGTGGATATGTGTCCTGGTCACTGCAGTAGCGCCTCCTCTGGTCGGTCAGGGCGCCTGTTCGGGGAGGGGGGATTGGGGGGAATAGTGTGATCCTCCCACGCGCTACGGTCCCCTGGAGAAACTCCTCACTGTCAGGTGAAAAGAAGCGGCTGGCGACGCCACATGTATCGGAGGAGGCATGTAGTAAAAGCGCTCTATAAAATGCAGCTTGATTGATTGATTGATTGGTAGTCTGCAGCCCTCCCCGGACTGACAGAGGCGGTGGAGCAGCGACTGGGATGGCTCGGAAGAGTGGGGTAATTGGCCAAGTACAATTGGGGAGAAAAAGAGGTGAAAAAAGCCACAAAAAAAAAAGAAAAAGACAGGACTAGAGGTTAAATTTAGGTTTGGCTTGTCAAAGCAAAGAGGAGGAAGGAAAATAGATGAAAATGAAAGGTGTTAACAGAAAAGTCCCGTTTATTTGACAAATTGTGTGCTTGTTATCACAAAGACAAAGCAAGTGGAATACCTGTTTTCTCATGAAGCTGGTCTTATTGTGTAGCGACGACTGCTGAGTATCTCCTCCCATGAGTCGGTGCTTGTTTCACACCGCTAATCAGGGCCCACCTCCATATAGGGGTCATGACCTCATTCTGTGCTCAGCAGGCACGAGGCTTACACGTCACACCTCACTGCACAGCTGCAAGGAGGGAAACGCTGTGATCCACGTGTGGACGACTCACAGAATGACAAGTTATGAGTAATAAGTAAGAAATTAAGTTGTTAATTTTCATGTTTTGTCTCAAAATTTACATTTTTGTTTCATTTGGGGGGGTGCAGTGTTGTTTAAAACTTGGCTGGTGATATCAGACACAATTACACATACACAATGGAAATGTGTTACAATAACATAAACTTTTGCTAAACATTTTGAACATTACAATTTGCAAGTGATAAATATTACAATTAATGTTGACCTGTTTGTTCACTTGTTCGTCACTCACAGCACTAGTTGATTGTGACTGGCTGTGGTTCTTATCCAGACTGGGGAAAAAAAACAAATAAATAATATAATTTCCTGCATTTCTCTGACATGCAACTATCCTTTTTGATGACAATTGACTCAAGTCCATCGGGAGACTCAACCAGTCAATCAATCAATCAATCAATCAATCGATGTCATCTTGTTTGTAGAGCTGAGCCCAACAGACCCCAATCACTTTGATCGGCTTAGATCAATTAACTAGGGCTAAATGGACAAAAGCATGTTAAAAATCCCTTCGCTGTGAACATTAAATCGCTTTTTGAATTTTTTTTCCATTGATGTTTGGCGAGGCACTCAGGATTTCAGATGAGGGAGAGTGCCTCACCTGTAAACATCTGGGGGAACCCTGCTATCTATCTATCTCGATGTCTGTCTGTCTATCTAGCTAGCTAGCTGTACAGACAGGCAGGCAGAGATGGAGTTGGTAACTTTGAGTACCTTTCTCAGTCCAGGAGCTTGTTGACATATAAACAGTAACAGTAATGACTATACAGAGGTTAAGCTGTTGTCTGTGGTAGAATACATGGTGTACAGATGTTGTCCTAAACACGTTTACCTGCAGGTAAGTATTACATATCATCAGACCAACAAAGCTACGAGCACTTAATCCAAAAAGGGAAATATGGAATACACCCTAGACTCACTTAGGAAAGAAAGAAAAGAGGAAAAACCTTAACTCAGTACAGCCCATACTCCACATGTCATCCCATACAATTTATGCAACTCTACATGGAATGTTTTCTTTAAAAGGCAAAAAATGAATAAGCTTCTTCAAAAGTGACCATGCAGAGTTTGTTCAGTGGTAACATACCTTTTGGGCTTTTTAAAGTTAAGATTGAAATTTTGACTGACCTCTTAAAGATATTAACCAACAGAGAACTATGCTAATGCAATTTTGATTAGCCTATTTTTATCACTTTATTCCACATGGTCTTAATTCCTATCACAATTTCCATCAACCATTCCAATTTCATGAATAAGTGTTAAATCTTTTTCTTTCCTTGAGGACCAACAGGAGAGACTTTAGGATTGAGCCTCCAACACTAAGATGACATCAGAGTAATGGAGGTTTATGGGTTTTTGAGATATAGCTCAAGCAGGAAGTCTGCATTTAAGACTTATATCATGGTGAGTGTGTGTGTGTGTGTGTGTGTGTGTGTGTGTGTGTGTGTGTGTGTGTGTTGTTTGCATTTGCTTATCAGCAGCATGCAAAGAAAGAAATTGGGGTTGCAACCTTTTCTCTGAACAATGAATAGCATTAATCAAGGGGAATCGTTCTGCAACGCGAGGCCCTACGCAGTGATCGTCCCGCTCTCTTTATTGTTGTAGCTCTATTGAATGAGTTTAATGGTGGTAACGGCAGTCTAGTGTTTATACTTTCCATCCGCACTACCCGGTATAGTGCTGATCACAACATAAACCTTTTACCTATATTAAAATGTCATGATGTCTGCTTGCTTTATGCTGAAGGTGAAGAATGAGAGCTAATGTTGACGACCCGAAGAAACTGCTGCATCAAGTGCTAAAAGAAACATGCTCGTTTACTCGCTCTCTCTTTGAGATCCTCGTGCCCATACTGCCTTTATGGTGATATTTCATGCTCTATCTCGCTCTCTCCCACTCATAACCACCCACCCCTTACTCTCGGGGGGCTGTTAAACTAATTGATATTAAATGCCATTTCAAATTTAATTTACAAGGATTAAATACCATTTTGTAGCATATGTATAACATTGAAGCCAATCAAAATGTGTGCTACGACTGGGAAGTGAGTTCTTGCAAATGTTCTTGAGAAGTGTAGTCATGTTTCCTGGGGCCTGGAAACAATGTTACGTTTCTGCAGGCATGAGCATAGACAGACCTCAAAGGGGACTTGAGCAGCCACTGTTTGACCTCCTAGAGAGAAAATGCCCTTTTTTCTGGGGTGTTTTTCTTTTTAGTAAATGAATAAATTCCTGTTTGTGCACAGCCTGCCCTGCCGAACAGACACTGATTGAAACAAAATATCAGGTCGGGAGATCGGTGCTGCCAGGCGATGCCCTCTACCCTGCTGGTGTCCTGGCGCAGCAGTGAGCACTGTGTGGGCACACTGAGTCTTTCTATGGTGAAAGAAGGACACACACACGTGAAACTGAACGCATACACATGCACAGACACTCAGCAGTCGGCATGAGTCAGTCAGTGTGATGAGTTACTTTGTGGCAGACATCAAGTATGTGGCCAAACAAAGTTTAAATATACTGTTTACAGCGGCCTCACCCAGTACCGGTGTGGGAAGATGGCGGCGCAAACTTGTGTTTGTGGCAGCCTCACCCAGTACTGTCCATGCAGTGTATTTGCCCACGTGTGCGTCTAAGTTTGTGTTTTTGTTTGATGGGTGGGAGAGCTTGGTCTGCTGCGTCCTGTGGGCCCAGGGACCGCGGCCCTGCCTGGAGCTGCACCCGAAGCGGAAATACCGAGGGTGGTCTGACAGGATGTGGAAGCGGGGCAGGCTAAGCTAACTGCTAGCCCACACAGACCAGTAGTTCTGATAACACTGAGGACGATCTAGTGGCGGCCTCGCCTAGCGTTGGCTATCTTTTTGGAGTCATCGTGTGGAGTGTGGGGAGTTGTGTGCTGGTTTGCTGCTGCCTGGAGCTAAGCCCGAGGAGGAAACACCGAGGACGGTCTGACAGTATGCAGAAACAGGGCAGACTAAGCTAACTGCTAGGCCATGCAGACCGGCAGTTCCGACAGTCATCCTGGTGTTTGTTCGCTCTCTTGGACAGTGATTTTATTTTTTTTGATATGTTGGATATATGTGTTTTTGTAGTTTTTTTTTTTTGTAGTTTGGATATGTGTGTTCTTTTAGTTTGGATGTGTTTTTGTATTTGTGTTGCACTGCTGTGGGCTGGGGAAAATTATATTTCGTTTCATTTCATGTGTGCAGGTGCATGGAATGAAATGACAAATAAATGTTCCTGATTCCTGATCCTGATACTCTTTAGGAATTGCTTGCCACTATTTGGCAAGTAGGGCATATTTATGTTTTAACTCTTTAGCAGGTCAAATGTGACAACTAACTATCGTTAGTGTTGATACCTTTCACTATTAATGTGAGGACATGTAACATGTGAGGAGAATTTACTGAAATACACTTCATCTATTTGCATGCATCATTAATCAACTGTCATGTAGCAGTGTTTGAACCAACCCCAGTCATGGGTGTGTTTTAAATACCTGCATTTTAACAGTGTCACTAAAGTAGTCATTCCAGGCATATGTTTATTTAGTTATTTGCAAAAATTGCATTTTATAGATTTGGGCCCCTGCCCTTATAACACCCTCTGCACATCCCTGCACTTCAGCATTGTCAATACACACTGTTTAGTGTATCGTATCGTGTGTGGGTGTGTGTGTGAGAGAGAGGGAGAGAGAGAGGGAGAGAGTAAATATTTTTCAAATTTGGCACCCTACCACCATCCCGCTTCACTTCACTTATTGAAACACTCAAATGAACAATAAAATAAATGGATTAAAAAAAGAAAGAACATCATATCCCAGCATACAAAAGGCCAACCAGAGACCTGGATCCAAAGAATCAAAGTAGGAAACGCACTGTCCCTTCTAGCCCAAATGCATAATGTTCTTTCAAAGAAAGCTCATCAGACAACCATTACAGGCCAAATACAAATTGATTTGTGCTCTCTGGAGTGGTTTATAGAGCAGCCATCCCATTTTAGCCCTGAGCTTTAGGACCGTTTGTCTTTTTCTCTGGCTGCATCCATTCTGCACCCTGTGACTATATCTGTGTCTGTGCTGCAGCCTTGGTCTGTCTGTGGTGGGGAGCAGCTGAAGCCTGGCTGCTGAATGTGTAATCATGCAAACACTTCACATGTGAGTTGGTTTGCGGTTTCCATAAGAACAAGTCTCGTGATGTGAAAGAAGCTCCTTGTAGGGGTGAGACCGACTCCAAATGAAACGGAGGAAGACGGATGAATACTGTCGGCAGGTTCTTCACAAGCGATCAGTGAAATGAAACCCTTTGGCAAACAATCTAATCCTTAACTAATCCAATATGCTCATACAACTCTTAAGGAGCAACCTAGAGAGATTATTGTATCCCTCTCCTCCACCACGCTCTCTCCAAATGAATTACTATATTGACTCCAGTCCAATAATGCTTTGTACAATCTGTAACCCTGAAGCACTTAGGAGAGACGGAGAGGCTGTGTTTGTCTGGACTCTGGACAGAAATGCAGCGCTGTGTTGGAGTTGTGTGGTGAACCCAAACTAAGTGACATCAGAGTAATTATGGCCAGTAATCCACTCAGTTTGTAGATTGATGTGTGCTAAAGACAATGACTCCCATCAAGTTAGAAATAAAAAAAAACACCCCTACCGAAAGAAATGCACAACTCCAGTATGGCTGTATTGCCAGTATTGCCAGTATTGCTGTGGTTGAGTGCACAGACTCATTTATACCAGATATGTTGGGCCAGTGTTCAATAAAATGTCTCATATATACTCATATACTCATGTATATATATATATATATATATATATATATATATATATATATATATATATATATATATAAAAATGGGCGGCACAGTGGTTAGCACGGTCGCCTCACAGCAAGAAGGTCCTGGGTTCGAGCCACAGGGTTGTCCAACCTTGGTGGGTCATCCTCTGTGGGAGTTTGCATGTTCTCCCTGTGTCTGTGTGGGTTTCCTCCGGGGGCTCCGGTTTCCTCCCACAGCCCAAAGACATGTAAGTCAGGTGAATTGGCCGTTCTAAATTGTCCCTAGGAATTAATGTGTGTGTGTGTGTGTGTGTGTGTGTGTGTGTGTGTGGCCCAGGGGATGTATTGAGCAGAACCAACACAACAGACGGGCAGCGTATTGGTGTTTAGTGGTAAGTCTTCAGGAACAGGAATCAGGAATACTATTTGTCATTTCACCTCGTGTACTTTCGCACATGAAGTGAAATTAATTGCTGTTTCCCCCAGCCCAAAGCAGCGCAACACACAGACAAAAACACATTCAAGAATTACAAGACGCACATATTCAAACTAACACATATATCCAAACCAAAGAAAAACAAAAATTACTGTCCAAAGGAACAAACACCAGCCAGGATGACTGTCGGATCTGCCGGTCTGCATGGGCTAGCAGTTAGCCTAGTCTGCCCCGATTTCGCGTCCTGTCAGACTGCCCTCCGTGTCTCCTCCTTGGGCGCAGCTCTAGGCAGGGGCTGTGGTCCCTGTGGCAACCGGATGAAGCAGACCAAGCCCTCCCAGCTGATCCAGCGCCAGCTCTCCCAGCCAGACACCCTTGACACACCTCCCTGCATGCCACGCGATGACATCATTAAACCATAGTCAACGCCGGGTGAGGCCGCCTCCAGATCGCCCTCTGTGTTATCGGAACGGCTGGTCTGCATGGGCTAGCAGTTAGCTTAGCCTGCCCCACTTCCGCGTCCTGTCAAACTGCCCTCGGTCTTACCTCCTCGGGTGCAGCTCCAGGCAAGGCCGTGGTCCCTGGGCCCACAGCGCCAAGCTGTTGTAGCCGATCCAGCGCCAGCTCTCCCAACCAACAAATGAAGACAAAAATTTAGGCACAGACATGGACAAAGACATTGCACTGGGTGACGGTACTGGGTGAGGCCGCTGCAAATGTGAAGTCTCGCCGCCATCTTCCCACACCGGTACTGGGTGAGGTCACTGCAAACGTGAATTCGCACCGCCGTCTTCCCACTCATTGAGCCATCTTGTGACAGTGATTCACACATTGTTACTGTGCCACATTGTCTTATTTTGTACTCCAGTGTGTCCACTGAAGTACAAAATAAGACTAATTATCTAGGCAGTCTAACGTCTCCTGCTGGTGTGTCCAATCCAGGGGCAGAAACCAATTAGTCATCAGCCGATTCTGAAAATCGCTTTGGATTACGCTGTCACCAGCTCTCAAGGCTGTGTGAGCAATGAATTTGAAGTGTGTGTGTGTGTGTGTGTGTGTGTGTGTGTGTGTGTGTGTGCTTGTGTTTAGATCTTGAGGTGCTTAGCAGTCAGTATTACAGTTTTCCCCTTACAACACTTATTAATCATAGTTCCCATAAGCCCCTAGGGAACACCCCCCCCCCCGACAACACCACACTTAATGTTTGTGAGATGACGTGAACACACACACAACTACAAAGCCAGTGAGGCGGAGATGGGAGTGTGTAGTGAATTTCTTCTTCTAATGTGTGCCGCTCATTTTATTACAGATAGCTCTAATATGTTTTATGAATTTTATGTACGTCATTTTGTGGTTATCCCGTGTTTGTCTGTTTCCTCATTCAGCTCTCCCATTGACATGGTCATTAGACTTGGACAGCCAGTCAAACTGCTGGTCCCAGGGTGCCACATTAAAAGCTGTGTATCTTTAAATATTAAAGAACCAGTCCACTGCTGATGTTTTAAACTGCTCATCCCTGTGTGTGTGTGTGTGTGTGTGTGTGTGTGTGTGTGTGTGTGTGTGTGTGTGTGTGTGTGTGTGTGTGTGTGTGTGTGTGTGTGTGTGTGTGTGTGTGATGTACCTAAAAAACAGTGACTGATTTAATGAAGTTGTGAGGGGGTTGTTTGCTGAAGTCTGAAACAGAATACATATCTTCCAATTACGACAGTTGAAAATAGCTTCGTTTGGGGTTTCCCTGACCTCCATACCCGCTGCCAGCTTTAATACACATTTCCTTTTTGTTTTGCTTTATTGTTCTGCACTTTTAAATTTAAATATCTATTTAAAAAAAACAACTGATAGAAGGGTTCATCCTCTAATCTTGTGGAAGCCGAGAGCATACCCAGGAGCTTTCTACACATTTTAGGGGCTTTTGTCATGCTAATTTGAAAAAAGGAAGAAAACATAGTGTTGTTTGCTAGAGGAAATGAAACTGAGATAAAATGGTGTGATAACTTGGAGCAGATTGCCTTGTTGTGGGAGGAGAAATATGGAGAAATAAAAACACATGTAGAAGATGGAGGAAAAGCAGTTTGAGAGAACTGTGTAGGGTCTTTCTCATCCGTCTGTTGTTTCTTCTCTGGATAGTACAGCAGAGGCTAGCTCTCCCTCTTGGAAAGATGAATCAGCTCATCAGGACACAAATTAACAGAAATGTCTCATCACCTCTTCAGTCCTTTAGATTAGTGATGGAATGTTTCTGTCCGTAAGCGTTGTGTCCAGATGAACTGATTCATCCTTCTTGGATTTTCTTACCTGGGTAATCGAGCATGCATAAAGATGTGAGCGCTTCCTATTTCAAAACTTCTGTTTCTGTTTTCTTCAAAGGGGCCGGGGGGATTGTCTGGAATTAACTTGCCTCTAAATCTTTACATTTGCTGGCTTGTGCTGCAGACCCCGGCTGGAGACAGCCGAGATCTTGCAGATTTCAATAGCGCGCCATAAAATAATCTTTAAATGAATGCAGTTTTAAAAATGCAACGCTATAGTATGAGAATGAGGGGGAAGAAACAGCAATACAATAAAATACATTTGCTACCTGCAACTTGGTCTGTTGAGGCATTAAGCCGATCAAAACTCAATTTCACACATATAACTCCACAATAAACGTCAGAATTTGCAGGTAGAAAAGTTTGTGTTCTTCAAATTAGCGGCTTCGTTACTGTTTGCTTTGCTCTCTTTCCTGATTTTGAGATGTTTGTCCCTGAATACGAAATGCATTGAGTAGTTTTTTTTCTTTTTTTAAGCTCCAATCTTAACTGACAGTATGTAATACGTATGCAGATATGGTTAGCAACTGTGTTGGTACTAATGAGCTAATGTTTACAAATGCAAACCATCTAAAACAACAGCAGCAAATCCAGACCTCATCACAGTTTGTGGCCCAGTAGATAGTGAACGCAACCCAGATCCAGAAATAAGCGCACCTCTGTGATAATGAGGTATGCAGATCCTTTCATGGTGAACCAAAGAAAGATTGTTGTTTTCTGGTACAGTACACACACACAAACACACACACACATATACTCCCTTGTAGTGTTTGCCTTTATTTAAAGGGGTAGAAACAGCATTTTGTGGCTGTGGGTGCTTGTGTGTGTGTGTGTGTGTGTGGGTGGGTGGGTGGGTGGGTGGGTGTGTGTATGTATGTATGTGAGAGAGAGACACACTAGAACATCTTTGTGGTCACAGCAGCTCACAGCAGGAGGAGCTCCAGTTTTTTTTTTCTTGTATATTTTATCTTACAAGTTCTTCTTAACTGTTCGTCTCCAGAAGTACACAAAAGAAACATAACTCTAAAGGGACTGCAGTTACAAAGCGCTTTCCTAGTCTGCCGACCACTCGAAGTGCTTTACACCTCACGTTCACCCATTCACACACACACATTCATACACGGATGGCGGAGGCTGCCATGCAAGGCAACAACCTGCTCATCAGGAGCAGTTAGGGTGTCAGTGTCTTGCTCAAGGGCCCTTTGCCACTCTCTCTGGATGAGTCGGGGATTGAACCAGCGACCTTCTGATTACTAGACGACCTGCTCTACCTCCTGAGCCATGCAGCCTCATGGAAATTAGGATTTTCTTCTTATCTACAGCCATGTCTCACACCATTTGCCAGCTTTCTCTTATGATATGGCACCATTTATGTCTCCATTCAGAAAGAATCCAATTTATTATGTCTTTCAGTTTTAAATTTAAATTCCTCTGCACACGCTAATGCAATCTCTACATGTCCACATGTAGACATCAGGTAAAGTGACAGACTTGATTACAGCATGGATAATTGTGTGTTGTGTTTTATACGAAAGCAAAGATCAAAATGAGGTTCTCTTTTTTTAAGATATTCAGTTTCTCTCTCATGCATTTCACTGCACATGGCTTTTATCTGTTTCTACAACATGCTCTGTACTTCAGTGTAGATCATAAACACAAGCAAATCAGAGTATGGTAGTCAACATCTCCCCCCCCCCCCCCAAAATGTCAACGTGTAGCTGCTATTAGCAAGCCAGTCTTTCTTCTCTTTCAAACCGTGACCACAACTAGTGTTACCCTTGAAGTCAAACACTGTGTGTGTGTGTGTGTGTGTGTGTGTGTGTGTGTGTGTGTGTGTGTGTGTGTGTGTGTGTGTGTGCGCGCGCATACCATGTTTTTCTATCCTAATGGGGACATTTGGTCCCCATTATGATAGAAAAACCAGAACCCACCTGCCTTGTGGGGCCATTTTATGGGGCGCCACAAGGAAAAGGGTCTGTTTTAGGGTTAGGGCTTGGTTTTATGGTAAAGGTTAGAACTAGGGCAAGGGTTAGGGTTAGGCAGGTAGTTTGCGTGCTTAAGGTTAGGGTTAAGGGCTAGGAAATGAATGTAGTCAATGAGGGGGTCCCACAAGTATAGATTTATGAGTATGTGGGTGTGTGGGGGGGGTGCAAAAAAGTTTTTTTGAAACTTGTCTGCATGCACTATATCAGCGATAGATGAAATAAATAAATAAATAAATGACGGAAAAAGATAACTAAATAAATGAATTAATCAGTAAATTCTTGGGATGTGAACCGATAATGAGCCATAAGCCCTTCCATATGTATTTACTGTCAGCGACCTTCTGATTACTAGACGACCTGCTCTACCTCCTGAGCCATGCAGCCCCATGGAAATTAGGATTTTCTTCTTAACTACAGCCATGTCTCACACCATTTGCCGGCTTTCTCTTATGATATGGCACCATTTATGTCTCCATTCAGAAAGAATCCAATTTATTGTATCTTTCAGTTTTAAATTTAAATTCCACTGCACACGCTAATGCAGTCTCTACATGTCCACATGTAGGCATCAGGTAAAGTGACAGACTTGATTACAGCATGGATAATTGTGTGCTGTGTTTTATACGAAAGCAAAGATCAAAATGAGGTTCTCTTTTTTAAGATATTCAGTTTCTCTCTCGTGCATTTCACTGCACATGGGTTTTATCTGTTTCTACAACATGCTCTGTACTTCAGTGTAGATCATAAACACAAGCGAATCAGAGTATGGTAGTCAACATCTCCCCCCCCCCCCCCCCAAGATGTCAACGTGTAGCTGCTATTAGCAAGCCAGTCTTTCTTCTCTTTCAAACCGTGACCACAACTAGTGTTACCTTTGAAGTCAAACACTGTGTGTGTGTGTGTGTGTGTGTGTGTGTGTGTGTGTGTGTGTGTGTGTGTGCACCATGTTTTTTCTATCCTAATGGGGACATTTGGTCCCCATTAGGATAGAAAAACCAGAACCCACCTACCTTGTGGGGCCATTTTATGGGGCCCCACAAGGAAAAGGGTCTATTTTAGGGTTAGGGCTTGGTTTTAGGGTTAAGGTTAGAATTAGGGTAAGGTTAGGGTAAGGGTTAGGGTTAGGCAGGTAGTTTGCGTGCATAAGGTTAGGATTAAGGGCTAGGAAATGAATGTAGTCAATCAGGGGGTCCCACAAGTATAGATTTATGAGTATGTGTGTGTGTGGAGGGGTGCAAAAAAAAAGTTTGTTTGAAACTTGTCTGCATACACTATATCAGTGATAGTTGAAATAAATAAATAAATAAATGCCGGAAAAAGATAAATAAATAAATGAATTAATCAGTAAATTCTTGGGATGTGAACCGATAATGAGCCATAAGCCTTTCCATATGTATTTACTGTTATCTCTATGCAGCGTTCTACATATGGACAATCAGGTGTAATCACTCATTGAATGAATTTGTTTGCCCTGGAAAATGAGGAACTTGGATGAGTTTGTTGGATGTACAGTAATAATCCATCTCTCTTCAGCCACTTCATCTCTCGTTTGGTTTGCTTTTATTTTGAGAATTTTAGATTGACGCTTACTTTTTGCCTTTTTTTTTGTTTCCAATGTACTCATTGCACTTGGTTGGAAATGACAGGCGCTGCTGTGCCCTGGGATTTATCTTTTTATTCATGTGTTTATGCGCTGCGATTCTTTGTAATGTTTTTCTGGTAATAGTGTATTACAGTGAACAGTAAAAGCTGAAGATTTCAGAAATGCCAGGGTAATTTTAAAAGAGGCCATGTAATGTCATTTCTACAATGCAATCATTTAGTTGACAGTAGTGCTGAGTGCAAACAGACACCGCCGGTGATAAACTGATGCAATTCAGCCCAAAATGGTGTTATGAAGTTGCCGTGAATGATGACAGCAGTTTGCTCAGGTAGGTGTTCTGATTAAATCCTTCAATCCAGGGTGAACCTCTAGTGTTGCAGCATTGCTTTTGCAGAGCTGCTGTGAGACACATCGTGCACGGCCAGGCGACGTCCTCTCTGCGACGGCCAAACAATTAGCTGTTACCTTGAACATGTGCTTTGCACATTTTATCTTTAAATAAGAAATCTTTTCAAAGTTGCAGGCTGTAAGCGCTCTAACAATGGCTTTCCAAAGTGTGTTAGAAGAAGCCAAGTATTGAATATTGTACATGGAGACACATTTTATAGTTTCACCTGCATCCGCCCGAACACTAAAGACGCCCAAGACGGTCATAGATAGAGCTCACACAATAAAATTCAGCGAAACGAGAACCGATGCTCATAAACCCATTAAACCGTTCATCCTCCAACAACACATAACCAGCCTCTCTGGGAAGTGACTGAGAGGTAAAACAAGGCCCTCGGTACAGTAACATCTTCTTAATGAAATCCATTTGTGGAGAGGATGGACATGTATTCCACCCACCACCGTGTCCTTTTTACCCGTGAGCGATGAAGAGGAGGGAGCTCCTGTATCTTCTATTACTAAATGTCACCTCCATTTTCGGTCCCTAACTAGAAGAAAGACAAGGGTTCAGGTCTTAAGTGGACTACAGCTGGTTAATGGTCTGTGTCTATTAGTCAGACCGCTATCCACTGATGAAGGCATGTTGATTGCCTCTCTACTGTATATATTACAGTTTAGTGAACAACAGCATCTTATTTGGCCAAGATACTGGAAAAGTGGAAGATGAGCATTATTGCAGTAGTGGATGTCAACAAGGTCAAAGAACACACTTTCATCAAAGACGGTTGACTCAGTTCAGATACGTTTCATCACTCAACTAAGTGACCTCTTCAGATGTCACTTAGTGTGTGTGTATATATATATATATATATATATATATATATATATATATATATATATATATATATATATATATATATATATATATATAACTTCGTTTAAAGAAACTTCACCCCGGACCATCAATTGAGGAAGATATTCAATAGGAACACCGTCACAATTAGTTACAGCTGCATGCCTAACATTCAACAACTAATATTGTCCCACAACATAAGAATCATGAACAAATCAGACACCATCACAGTCAGACTCCCCATTTGTGAACGACTCATGTCCCCTCAAAAGAAAATGCCAGACGAAAGGAGTTATCTACCAAGATACAGTGACAAGAAATGACAACGGCAAAATACAGACATACGTCGGTCTAACAGAGGGAACATTCAAAAAGAGGTTTAATGCACACTTGTGTAGCTTTAGAAACAACCGTTTAAAGAATGTAACATCTTTAAGCTGTTATATTTGGTCATTGACGGACAGAAACATTAATTATTCAACCACCTGGAAAATCCTCTCTAAGAACAGGGCATATTCAACCAGCAGTCAAATGTGCAATCTATGTCTAACTGAAAAATATTTTATCATTTGCAAACCAGAAATGTCCGCATTGAATAACAGGAATGAACCGGCCAGCAGTTGCGGACACAGATATATGTTCTTTGCCGTTTAGCTCTAGTGGCAGCTGATGGGTGCATGATGCACAAAACAGGCTTGTACTGCAAAGTATTAATTTTTTTTTCTTTCTACATCTATCTTAATATTCCGCTCCTCATTTGTTGTGCACTCTTATCAAGACCATTGATGGTTTCCAGATGGTTTCTGTCAGAATTTACTTGACTCACTGGATTATTTTGCTCCTTATTTGTTGAGCACTTTCCTTACCATTGAGTGTTTTTTTAACAAAGTTTTATATATACACTACCGTTCAAAAGTTTGGGATCACATTGAAATGTCCATATTTTTGAAGGAAAAGCACTGTACTGTTCAATGAAGATAACTTTAAACTAGTCTTAACTTTAAAGAAATACACTCTATACATTGCTAATGTGGTAAATGACTATTCTAGCTGCAAATGTCTGGTTTTTGGTGCAATATCTACATAGGTGTATAGAGGCCCATTTCAAGCAACTATCACTCCAGTGTTCTAATGGTACAATGTGTTTGCTCATTGGCTCAGAAGGCTAATTGATGATTAGAAAACCCTTGTGCAATCATGTTCACACATCTGAAAACAGTTTAGCTCGTTACAGAAGCTACAAAACTGACCTTCCTTTGAGCAGATTGAGTTTCTGGAGCATCACATTTGTGGGGTCAATTAAACGCTCAAAATGGCCAGAAAAAGAGAACTTTCATCTGAAACTCGACAGTCTATTCTTGTTCTTAGAAATGAAGGCTATTTCATGCGAGGAATTGCTAAGAAATTGAAGATTTCCTACACCGGTGTGTACTACTCCCTTCAGAGGACAGCACAAACAGGCTCTAACCAGAGTAGTAAAAGAAGTGGGAGGCCGCGTTGCACAACTGAGCAAGAAGATAAGTACATTAGAGTCTCTAGTTTGAGAAACAGACGCCTCACAGGTCCCCAACTGGCATCTTCATTAAATAGTACCCGCAAAACACCAGTGTCAACATCTACAGTGATGAGGCGGCTGCGGGATTCTGGGCTTCAGGGCAGAGTGGCAAAGAAAAAGCCATATCTGAGACTGACCAATAAAAGAAAAAGATTAAGATGGGCAAAAGAACACAGACATTGGACAGAGGAAGACTGGAAAAAAGTGTTGTGGACGGATGAATCCAAGTTTGAGGTGTTTGGATCACAAAGAAGAACGTTTGTGAGACGCAGAACAAATGAAAAGATGCTGGAAGAATGCCTGACGCCATCTGTTAAGCATGGTGGAGGTAATATGATGGTCTGGGGTTGCTTTGGTGCTGGTAAGGTGGGAGATTTGTACAGGGTAAAAGGGATTCTGAATAAGGAAGGCTATCACTCCATTTTGCAACGCCATGCCATACCCAGTGGACAGCGCTTGATTGGAGCCAATTTCATCCTACAACAGGACAATGACCCTAAACACACCTCCAAATTGTGCAAGAACTATTTAGAGCAGAAGCAGGCAGCTGGTATTCTATCGGTAATGGAGTGGCCAGCGCAGTCACCAGATCTGAACCCCATTGAGCTGTTGTGGGAGCAGCTTGACCGTATGGTACGCAAGAAGTGCCCATCCAACCAATCCAACTTGTGGGAGCTGCTTCTGGAAGCGTGGGGTGCAATTTCTCCAGATTACCTCAACAAATTAACAGCTAGAATGCCAAAGGTCTGCAATGCTGTAATTGCTGCAAATGGAGGATTCTTTGACGAAAGCAAAGTTTGATGTAAAAAAAATCTTATTTCAAATACAAATCATTATTTCTAACCTTGTCAATGTCTTGACTCTATTTTCTATTCATTTCACAACATATGGTGGTGAATAAGTGTGACTTTTCATGGAAAACACAAAATTGTTTGGGTGATCCCAAACTTTTGAACGGTAGTGTATGTACACATATATATATATATATATATATATATATATATATATATATATATATATATATATATATATATATATATATAAGCATGAGAGTCTTTGCTTTGGGTTGGTAGATATTGATGCAAGTAAGCTATAATGAAGTTAGACAAACTAAGAGACTAAAAGTAGGCTATCTAATTTATTCAGTGCAAGTTGCATATTCATAGCTTAATCTACTACTACTATTTTCGGCTGCTCCCGTTAGGGGTTGCCACAGCGGATCATCCGTTTCCATTTCTTCCTGTCTTCTGCGTCTTCCTCTGTCACACCAGCCACCTGCATGTCTTCCCTCACCACATCCATAAACCTCCTCTTTGGCCTTCCTCTTCTCCTCTTCCCTGGCAGCTCCATATTCAGCATCCTTCTTCCAATATACTCAGCATCTCTCCTCCACACATGTCCAAGCCATCTCAATCTTGCCTCTCTTGCTTTGTCTCCAAACCGTCCAACCTGAGCGGTCTCTCTAATATAATCGTTCCTAATCCTGTCCTTCGTTACTCCCAGTGAAAATCTCAGCATCTTCAACTTTGCCACCTCCAGCTCCGCCTCCTGTCTTTTCGTCAGTGCCACTGTCTCCAAACCATATAACATAGCTGGTCTCACAACCATCTTGTAAACTTTCCCTTTAACTCTTGCTGATACCCTTCTGTCGCAAATCACTCCTGACACTCTTCTCCACCCACTCCAACCTGCCTGCACTCTCTTTTTCACCTCTCTACTGCACTTCCCGTTACTTTGGACAGTTGACCCCAAGTATTTAAACTCAAATGCCTTTGTCACCTCCACTCCTTGCATCCTGACCATTCCACTGTCCTCTCTCTCATTCACGCATAAGTATTCCATCTTGCTCCTACTGACTTTCATTCCTCTTCTCTCCAGTGCATACCTCCACCTCTCCAGGCTCTCCTCAACCTGCACCCTACTCTCGCTACAGATCACAATGTCATCCGCGAACATCATCGTCCATGGAGACTCCTGCCTGATCTTGTCCGTCAACCTGTCCATCACCATTGCAAACAAGAAAGGGCTCAGAGCCGATCCTTCATGTAATCCCACCTCCACCTTGAACCCATCTGTCATTCCAACCGCACACCTCACCATTGTCACACTGCCCTCATACGTATCCTGCACCACTCCTACATACTTCTCTGCAACTCCTGACTTCCTCATACAATACCACACCTCCTCTCTCGGCACTCTGTCATAAGCTTTCTCTAAATCTACAAAGACACAATGCAACTCTTTCTGGCCTTCTCTATACTTCTCAATCAACATTCTCAAAGCAAACATCGCATCTGTGGTGCTCTTTCGTGGCATGAAACCATACTGCTGCTCGCTGATCATCACCTCTCCTCTTAACCTAGCTTCTATTACTCTTTCCCAAATCTTCATGCTGTGGCTGATCAACTTTATATCTCTGTAGTTGTTACAGTTCTGCACATCGCCCTTGTTCTTGAAAATCGGTACCAGTATGCTTCTTCTCCACTCCTCAGGCATCCTCTCACTTTCCAGGATTGTGTTAAACAATCTAGTTAGCTTAATGAATGCCTTTATTTGTCATTGTACAGCTGTACAACGAAATGAAGTGCAACTCCCCAGTGGTACAAAATAAAGAATAAATAAATAAATATACACATATAAATAGTGAAAATTCAAATAGACACACATTTACAGCCCAATCAACATATGATGTATGTGTAAGTGTAAAAATAAGTGTAATATATTTTACACTACATAAATAGTCTGTGTATCACACTTGGTTGATTGATTGATTTTTTTATTTCAAACATGCTAAAATAACAAAATAAAATACACAGGCAGGAATACAAGAACAAATGGAAAAAATAGTGAACATATTTTGCAAACTCTCTATAACAACACAAGTAATAACTAGACCATGTTCGAAAAGGACGTAGGATGAAGTAACAAACTTTTCTGGTCCTACCCTTTTCTTATAACAAAACAAAATTGGAATATAAGAAAAGAAATAACAATGTATAGAGATCAAAATAAACAAAACAGTACAAGTAAAACAAGGAACCTTACAACTAATGTATCCTGTCATGTTATTCCAGTCCACCTCTTTATTCATCCATCCTATATATATTCAATATGTTGTTTTTAAAGAGTTGTTTAAGCTTATTTATTGATGAACATATCTTCATGTCTTTTGTACAGTTGTTCCATAGATTGACTCCTTTGATGGATATACAATGAAGTTTTGCATTTGTCCTCACTAGTTGTTTTTTTTATATACATATTCCTCTGAGATCGTGTTTACTTTGCCTCCTTTGAAGCAACTTTTGGACACTCTTTGGTAACTGGTGATTTTTTACTCTACATGATTTGAATTGTTTTGAAGTCAACTAAATCCTTAAATTCTAGTGCTTTCAGTTTGATAAAGAGTGGATTTGTAGGCTCTCTGTATTTGGTTTTGTTTACAATTCTTATGGCTCTTTTTTGAGGGATGAAAATTGGATCTGTGTTTGTTTTGTATGTGTTCCCCCACACTTCCACACAGTAGGTGATGTATGGAAGTATGAAGGAGCAGTACATGGTGTATAGTGCTGGCTGATGCAGGAGATCTTTGGCTTTAAATAGTATTGCAACTGACTTTGATATTTTTGCTTTAATATACTTTATATGTGGTTTCTAACATGATTTATTGTCTATTGTTACTCCAAGAAATTTGATTTCCGACACTTTTTCGATTTCTACATCATTTATCATGAGCTTCTTGTTTGAGTTTGTTGACCGATTCCCAAATATTATGAATTTCGTTTTGCTTAGATTTAGTGTTAGTTTATTTGAATCAAACCAACTCTTTAGTTTCTTCAATTCATTTCCCACTGTATCAAAAAGTTGTTCCAAGTTGTCCCCACTGTAAATTAGGTTTATGTCTTTTGCAAATAAAATTATTTTTAGTGCTTTTGAAACCTCACATATATTATTAATGTACAAAATAAACAACAATGGCCCCAACACTGAGCCTTGAGGAACTCCACGCTTAACCATCATTAATTGTGATTTATAATTATTAATTTGCACATATTGGTTCCTATTATGTAGGTAACCGGAAAGCCAAGAAAGAGCTACTCCTCTGATTCCATATTTTTGTAGTTTTATTAATAATAAGTCATGGTCAACCATATCAAATTATTTTTTTAGATCTAATTATACTCCTACAGCATATTCTTTCTTTTCTATAGCAGTTGTTATCTCTTCCACAAAATCAGCGAGTGCAGATGATGTAGTCCTATTGGTTCTAAATCCATATTGTTGTTCACACAGTACATTATGTTTTGTGATAAAATCATCCAACCTTGAGTAGAATATTTTTTCCAGTATTTTAGAGATTTGTGAAGGCAAAGAAACAGGTTTGTAATTTGAGAGTGTGTGTCTATCTCCAGCCTTGTATATGGCCTTGTATATGGGTATGACTTTAGCTGTTTTCATTTTACGTGGAAAAACACCAGTTTTCAGAGATTGATTGCATATATATATGTAAGAGGTTTCAACACACACTCAATAATATCTTTAACTAGTGACATTTCAATACCATTGCAGTCTGTTGACTTCTTACTCTTAAATCTTTTGACAATGTCAGTAATTTATTTTTTGTCTGTTCCCTTTAAAAACAAAGATTATTTATCCGTACATTGTTACTTGCCATGTCATTTCTACAGCCAGTGCTTGCAATCTCCCCAGCCAAACCAGTACCAACACCAACAAAAAAATCATTGAATTCATTAACAATTAAGGCCATTTCGTTGATAGTTTTATTATTTTTGGTTAGGAAGCAATTTGGGTATCCAGTTTCCCCCTTTTTATTTTTAATAATATCATTCAATGCCATCCATGTATTTTTATGTTGTTTTTATTGTCCTCTAGTAATTTGCTGTGGTAATCCCTTCTGCTGTTTCTCATAATTTTTGTCAGTTTGTTTTTATACATCTTGTATTTGTGTTCTGATTCTTTTGTTCTCTTCATTAAAAAGTATTTATATAATAAATTGTTCTTCTTACATGAGTTTAATAATCCCTTAGTTAACCATGGCTTTTCAGTAATTTTCTGTTTTACTACTTTCTTAACAAGAGGGCAGTTTTTTTTCATAAAGAGCCATTGTTATTGACAAAAATGTGCCATCGGCTTCGTCTACATCTTCCACATATACTTTATTCCAGTGTTGTACCATCAGATCATTTTTAAAAGCATTAATTGTCCCTTCTGTTTTTTGTCTAATTATTTTGTGTGTTGTAACATCCTTATTTGCTCCTGTACAGCTTTGAATGACTGCAAACAATGGCAGATGGTCACTTGTGCCATTTATTATTAGCCCACTAATTACTTTCCTATCAATGACATTATTATCAATTAGTGTATCACTGTTATTCTGGTTGGGCGTGTGATTGAGGGATACAGGCTCATACTGTACATTGAATTAATGAATTCTATAGTGGTATTGTGTTCAAATGGGTTTAACAAATCAATATTGAAGTCCCCGCAAACAAAAACACATTTTCTTAGCATATACGTATGTTCTCATACTACTACTACTACTACTACTTTCGGCTGCTCCCGTTAGGGGTCGCCACAGCGGATCATCCGTTTCCATTTCTTCCTGTCTTCTGCGTCTTCCTCTGTCACACCAGCCACCTGCATGTCTTCCCTCACTACATCCATAAACCTCCTCTTTGGCCTTCCTCTTCTCCTCTTCCCTGGCAGCTCCATATTCAGCATCCTTCTCCCAATATACTCAGCATCTCTCCTCCACACATGTCCAAGCCATCTCAATCTTGCCTCTCTTGCTTTGTCTCCAAACCGTCCAACCTGAGCGGTCCCTCTAATATAATCGTTCCTAATCCTGTCCTTCTTCGTTACTCCCAGTGAAAATCTTAGCATCTTCAACTCTGCCACCTCCAGCTCCGCCTCCTGTCTTTTCGTTAGTGCCACTGTCTCCAAACCATATAACATAGCTGGTCTCACAACCATCTTGTAAACTTTCCCTTTAACTCTTGCTGATACCCTTCTGTCGCAAATCACTCCTGACACTCTTCTCCACCCACTCCAACCTGCCTGCACTCTCTTTTTCACCTCTCTACTGCACTTCCCGTTACTTTGGACAGTTGACCCCAAGTATTTAAACTCAAATGCCTTTGTCACCTCCACTCCTTGCATCCTGACCATTCCACTGTCCTCTCTCTCATTCACGCATAGGTATTCCGTCTTGCTCCTACTGACTTTCATTCCTCTTCTCTCCAGTGCATACCTCCACCTCTCCAGGCTCTCCTCAACCTGCACCCTACTCTCGCTACAGATCACAATGTCATCCGCGAACATCATCGTCCATGGAGACTCCTGCCTGATCTTGTCCGTCAACCTGTCCATCACCATTGCAAACAAGAAAGGGCTAAGAGCCGATCCTTGATGTAATCCCACCTCCACCTTGAACCCATCTGTCATTCCAACCGCAACCCTCACCATTGTCACACTTCCCTCATACGTATCCTGCACCACTCCTACATACTTCTCTGCAACTCCTGACTTCCTCATACGTATGTTCTCATACATCTACAATAATGTTTCCCTAAATGTATCAATACATGATCCTGGAGTTCTGTATACACAGCTTATTAGTATGTTTTTTGATTTCTCTAGTTCTATTTCTACGGTAATACATTCCATGATATTGGCTACTACTTGTGACATACTATTGATAGATTTACAATTATAGTTTTTGTCATTGTATAAAGCAACCCGTCCACCCTTTTTTTTAATTCCTATTCATAGAATACACCTTATATCCCTCAATATCGACCATGGCAGTTTGTTCCTCATTAAGCCAAGTCTCAGAGATTGCTATTGCAGTGACTTGGTTCTTCAGCTGTCTTAAACAGTGTTGGATCCTTGTAAGGTTTGAATTCAGGCTCCTACTATTGAAATGTATGATTGATATTACTCCATTAATTTTTGAATTTATGTTAAACTGTTCCTCAGTATAGCATTCGAAATGGTTGTGTGTGCTGATGTAGAAATCGTTCTCAGGATCAGTATCATTCTCCATATCATGTCCCTTATGTTCAGTGAATTCAAAGGTTTTCAGTCCAACAGTTTCATATTCTGAGATCAGTACTCGTTGATTAATATCTCCAGTTGGAGATGAATTACATATGTCAGTGAGGCTTGTCATGAGTTGTAATTGTCATGGGTGTCAGAATTATTAACTTTGCTGTTCTCCAAGGGTTGTCATCTCTGATACTTGTCCAGCTCTGCAATGTCCTTGATGGCCAGTACTTTAGCTTCCTCTGGGGATCCATTCAGTTTTATGAACACTTTACAGTTTGTTGTCCATGTTGATTGAATCCTGTTTTGCTTCTTCAAGATACGTGCTTGTCTGGCGATGTCCACGTTTTTCTTCGTCAAGTGC
This sequence comes from Lampris incognitus, assembly GCF_029633865.1. Classification (NCBI taxonomy): domain Eukaryota; kingdom Metazoa; phylum Chordata; class Actinopteri; order Lampriformes; family Lampridae; genus Lampris; species Lampris incognitus. The sequence continues at coordinate 37,235,656 of NC_079217.1, forward strand.
TCGTTGAGATACACCTTGGTGCCTTTCAGCTTTCTTCCCTGCTTGAGCAGTGCTGTTTTTTGTTTTCTGCCCACAAAGCGAATCATTATGGCTGGTTTCACGTTTTTATCTTTTGGGGGAAGAGGATGACATGCCTTGATATCTCTGCTGTCCACTTTTACCCCTTTACTGTTGAAGAAAGTGATCACTTGCTGCTCGAGGGAGACCAGGTCAGGCTCAGTGGGCTCTGGATCCTTCGCTGCAGCCCTGGCGTAGGACCAAGGCCGGATTTCCAAGCCACTAATAATCAGGTCATTCAACCTGGAGTATTGTTCCAGGTCTGCCACATGGCCCTCCAGTATGTTTTTTTTTTATCTTTGTCGTCATTTTGTCTTCTCAGGTCCTTTACTTCTCCTATCAAGTCCATTATCAGTTTCTGTTTTTTAAGGATTTTTGCGATCTCTTCCGACATGAAGTTAAGAGATTTCTTTGTTTTCAGCTTCCTCCTCTGTAATTGTACTTGCCTTCTTTGGTCCCATCTTGTGCCTAATTGCTGAATGACAATTTAAAAATGTTTGTACACAGGAACTGTGACTGCCTAAATAAGAGCCATGTCTGAATACAATTCTATCATGGATAGTTTAGTTCGTTTACCTGTGTGTTATTAAACAGATGAAAACCGTCTGCAGACCCAGAGAAAAAAGGTGTCAAGAGCAACAAGCGAAACTAATGGAAAGTCCCTACTTTAGAACACACGTCGAGTCAGCATATTTTTTTGCACATGCCAGATGTACAGGTGTTATTGCACAGTTTCCTGATGTTATTGCAACCTTAGAGTTTATTAACAGAGTTCAATTCTTGAATGGCACTTGGGTAGAAACTGTTCAAAAGTCTAGACGTATGGGTCTTGAAAGACCTATAGCGCCTCCCAGAGGGCAGCAGAGTGAAAAGGTGGTTGCCTTGGTGAGATGAGTCCTTGATTATGTTTGTGGTCTGATATAGGCAGCGGGATGTGTGTGTGCTCAAGTGAAGGTAGATGTGTGCCAATGGTTTTCTGTGCTGACTTAGTGACTCTCTGCAGAGCTTTCTGTCAGCCGCAGTGCAACTGGCATACCACACTAAGATGCCATATGTGAGTATGCGTTCTATGGAGCGGTGATAGAAGGACACCAGCAGTGGCTGGGACAAATTAGCTCTCCTCAGTGTCCTTAGAAAGTAAAGCCGTTGCTGTGCCTTCTTCACTAGGGAAGTTGTATTGACAGTCCATGTGAGGTCCTGGGAGATGTGTGTGCCAAGGAATTTGAAGCTGGTCATCCTCTCCACCATGTCTCTGCCAATGTATAAGGGAGCAGGTTCCTCTTCCTGTTTCCTCAGGTTAATGATGGTTTCTTTTGTTTTGGAGGTGTTGAGTGCCAAGTTGTTACTGGAGCACCATACTGACAGTTTGTGGACCTCATCCCTATAGGCAGACTCAATGCCATTCTGTATTTGTCCCACCACAGTAATGTCATCTGCAAATTTTACTATGGTATTTGTACTGCGGATTGATGTGCAGTCGTGTGTGTAAAGTGCATAGAGAAGGGGACTCAGCACACAGCCCTGTGGCACTCCAGTGCTGAGTGTCAGGGTCGATGAGTGGTGTGTCCCCAGCCTGACAGTCTGTGGACAATTTGTTAAAAAGTATTTTATCCATCTGCATGTGGACTGGCTGACACCCAGCTTGAGCAGCTTGATCACCATTCTGCTGGAGATTATCGTGTTTAATGCAGAGCTAAAGTCTAAAAACAACATCCTCACATATGTTCCAGATGCTCCAGATGTGGCAATGCAGTATGGAGAGCTGTGTTAATGGCATCCTCTGTTGACCTGTTGGCTCTGTAGGCAAATTGGTGTTGGTCCAGAGTGGGTGGGAGTTCAGATTTAATGTGTTTTAGGACCAGCCTCTCAAAACAGTTCATTACAGTGAAGGTGAGTGCCACAGGTCTGTAGTCATTAAGGCTGCTGATATATGTTTCTTAGGGACAGGCGCAATAGTGGCAGACTTAAATCATTTGGGGACAGTACATAATTACAAGGAGAGGTTAAAGAGTTGCTGAAAACCTCCGTCAGCTGATCTGCGCAGTATCTAAGTGCCCTCCTTGGAATGCCGTCTGGGCCGGCGGCCTTCCTGGGATTGACACTGCGGAGCACTCCCCTGACATCATCTGTGCTCACATGAAGTGACAGGCAGTTTGTGGTTAGTCAGTACAGTCTCAGTCTCCGCCTCATACACCTCATTCACTTCAAAACGGGCAAAGACGTGGTTGAGTTCCTCAGCTAGTGAGTCGCTGCTGCTGGTGCTGGTTGGGTCTTTGCTGCCTTTGTTTGTAGTTTGTGATTTGATGAATGCCTTGCCATACACGCTGGGGGTTGCCCTCGCTGAAATGTCTTTCAATTTTCTGCCTGTAAGCTGCTTTTGCCTCCGTGATGGCTCTCTTCAGGTTGGACCTGGCAAGGCAATGCTGTATAGTTCAGCATTGCCAGACCTGTAGGCTGTGTCACGGTCCCTCAGCAGCAGCTTAACATTCATTGTCATCCATAGTGTATTGTTTGGAAAGCATCTGATATGTTTATCAACAGTCACAGTATCAATACACTTTTATATTAGAACAGGACAGTGGATGTAAAGTCTTCTAGTACAGCGTTTCTCAAACTGCTCCTGGCGGCCCACTTGTCCTGCAAGTTTTAGATCTCTCCCTGCTCCAACACAGCTGATTCAAATGATCAACTCGTTATGAGCTCCCGAAGCTGCCTAATAACAAAACTGATCATTTAAATCAGCTGTGTTGGAGCAGGGAGAGATCTAAAACTTGCACGACAAGTGGTCCGCCAGGAAAGGTTTGAGAAACGCTGTTCTAGTATGTCTTCTTGTGCAAATAAATCCCAGCGAGTACGCTCAAAGCAGTCCTGAAGCTGAATTGAAGCTCCCTTAGGCCAACTCTTTATCATTCTCATTGAAGGTCTTTTTTTTTTTTGCTGATGAGAGGTCTATATGTCAGAGTGAGAAAGAGAGAGAGATGGTCGGGCTGGCCTAAGTGGGGGAGTGTGGAGACCTTGTATCCTTTTTTGATGTTACTGTAAACATGGTCCAGTGTATTTTGACCTCTCGTAGGACATGTCACATGTTGGTAAAATTTAGAAAGGACAAATGTTGGTAAAATTTATGAAGGACAGTTTTCAGACTACCTTGATTAAAGTCTCCAGCCACAACAAAAATCCCATCAGGATGAGCAGTTGGTAGTTTATTAATGGCTGGTAGCAGTATGTCCCAAGCTGTCTTGGTGTTAGTGCTTGGTGGGCTGTACACAGCCATAACAATTACAACAGTGAACTCCCGTGGCAAATAAAAAGGTCAGCATCTTAATGTCATGTACCAAGTCTGGCGAACAGTGTCCGTCAATGACGGTAGCGTTTGTACACCACTTATGATTAGAGTAGATGCACAGCCCTCCCCCTCTGATCTTGCCGGGGAAAAAAAAGGGAAATCTCTTTTTACCACTTATTCAAATATGCATGCTGTAATATAGCTCTATAAACCAATGTTTGCAAGATAATTTACACAGACTGTATTGTCTCACATAATTCTATCAACATGCATTTCTTGGGGCGTCAGGGTGGCGTAGCAGTCTATTCCATTGCCTGCCAGCATGGGGATTGCCAATTCGAATTTCCAGTTTCCCCTTTGTGATGAATAAAGTATTCTGATTCTGATTCTGATGGTTACCTCCGGCTTGGTTGAGCATCCCTACAGACATATAATTGGCCGTGTCTGCGGCTGGGAAGCCGGATGTGGGTATGTGTCCTGGTCGCTGCACTAACACCTCCTCTGGTCGGTCGGGGTGTTTGTTCAGGAGGGAGGGGGAACTGGAGGGAGTAGTGTGTGATCCTCCCACGTCCTACGTCCCCCTGGTGAAACTCCTCACTTTCAGGTGAAAAGAAGCGGCTGGCAACTACACATGTATTGGAGGAGGCGTGTGGTAGTCTGTGGCCCTCCCTGGGCTGGCAGAAGGGGTGGAGTAGAGACCGGGATGGCTTGTAAGAGTGGGGTAATTGGCCGCATACAATTGGGGAGTAAAAGGGTGAAAAAAAAATGCTTGTCCTTGCTGGAAAAGAGATATTTATTTATTTGTTTGTTTATTTGTTTATTTTTTTTGCATTGTCTGAATACTATTGTACTCTAGATTGTGAATTGTGAATTTAAACTCAAACCACTAATATCAATCAAAGCTATCAGTACAATACCTCCCCTCTGTGTCGTCACTCCCACACATTTTTTTTTCAATTTTCCCCCTTTTTCTCCACAATTGTATCTAGCCAATTACCCCGCCCTTTTTGAGCCATCCCGGTCGCTGCTCCACCCCCGCACTGCTGATCCAAGGTTGCCCTGACCGACCAGAGGAGGCGCTAGTGCAGCAACCAGGACAAATACCCACATCCGATTTCCCACCGGCAGACATGGCCAATTGTGTCTGTAGGGACGCCCGACCAAGCCGGAGGTAACACGGGGATTCGCCCCGACGATCCCGTGTTGGTAGGCAACGGAATAGACTGCTATGCTACCCGGATGCCACTCCCGCCCATTTTTATACAAGTGTCATGGAGTTTAAAAAAACAATTGTCAGCACATGTTTTGGGGATTCCTCTCCACCAGTTAAATCCACGTTAAAGGAAATATATTATTCTGTTGTTGCTCCTTTGTTATCACCTGGGACGGGATTATGCATTTGGTCCCATGCGCGCGCGCGCACACACACACACACACACACACACACACACACACACACACACACATATGCATGCACGCAAGCTCACACGTACACACACTTTTTCTAGTTGGTGTTGAAAAGCTTGTGTGTGTGCGCGCATGGGTGGATGTGTGTGTGTGTGTGTGTGTGTGTGTGTGTGTGTGTGCGCGTGCATGCCTGTGTGTACCTGTCAGCTGCTAATCTCACATACTACTGGGCCTGTCAGCCCAATAATATTTGTGCACAGTTATGACTGTATGATCAAGCACCTCCCGTGGTTGCAGTGAGTCAAAACCTTTGAAAAACCTGTTTTATATCATAATTGAGTGCTAACTGCTCAGCTTGTTTTTCGCCTAAGTCCGAGCACTGGAGAAGGGGAGAAATGCCTTGTGGCAATCTGCACCCTACTGAGTGCACTCTTCTTGTTAATAACTGCAATTTCATCCAAGATTTGTTTCTTTACTGTTATTGTGGCACATCTTGATGCAAAACATTATTCCTCTCCTTTGAGCCCCAAATCCATCAGTCCATGCTGTCTATGAGTGGTGTGCATGAAATAGATGTCTGCTGAAAAATTTGCTTCCAAGACAAAGATGACCAGTAGGGTCTAATCTTGAAGTTCCAGAGTGTGGAAAGCAAAGCAAAATTGAAGAAAAATCCAGATATAAGCAGGAAGATGAAATCTAATGAACTGAAATATGATAATCAGCACAAAGAATTTCTGATGGCGTTTGTGTAGCATAGCAGTCTATTCCGTTGCCTACCAACATGGGGATCGCTGGTTTGAATCCTTGCATTACCTCCGGCTTGGTCGGGCGTCCCTGCAGGCCGTGTTTGCGGGCGGGAAGCCAGATGTGGGTATGTGTCCTGGTCGCTGCACTAGCGCCTCGTCTGGTTGGTCGGGGCGCCTGTTTGTGGGGGTGGGGGAACTGGGGGGAATATTGTGATCCTCCCATGCGCTACGTCTCCCAGGGGAAACTCCTCAGTCAGGTGAAAAGAAGCGGCTGGTGACTCCACATTTATCGGAGTAAGGATGTGGTAGTCTGCAGCCCGCCCCGGATCGGCAGAGGAGGTGGAACAGCGACTGGGATGGCTTGGAAGAGTGGGGTAATTGGCCAGATACAATTTGGGAGAAAAAAAAAAGAAGGGGGGGGGCAATTAAAAAAAAAATCTGGTGCTACTGTAGACCAAGTCTGTGCCCTCACAGTGGATACAGCACCAGTTTAGTAGAGCGGGTTAGATATCTCCATTTACACAGTCCAACATAGTATTTTCTTACTCAAGGAATCACAGAAAACAACACTTGCAGTGGTCATACAGATTTGATAATTTTCGAATGTTATCCACTCGCTACCCACTGAACATTCATGGCAGTAGGATTACAGAGCCTGCCAGATTTTCCCGTCATCCCCAAGAACAAAGAGCGTTTGTAAGATCTGACTAGTCCTTGTACCCTAAAGTAGTCTCTCTTCTGCTCTCATCCCACGCCACACGGAGGCTTACACTTTTAACCCCTTTACGTCTACTCCCACTTTGTAAAACCTAAAAAAACGGGGGATGGTGAAAGGGATCTGTGTCTTTCTCTCGCTATCATCCTCTTCCAATTTATCACTTCCTGCTAAGGTCAAGTCATTATTTTTGTTGAAAACATCTGCTCTGTGACTCATCGATTCCCACGATTGATTTTATCATCTTTTCTTTTCTTTTTTTATTTATCAGCGTTAGTTTTAGAATTGATGTGTAAGTAAGTTGCGACAAAGTCAGTTTGCAAGAGACAAATTTGTCACGCACGCTAACGGTCGACACAATTACACTCTGAAACAAATTGACTCGTGTTCAGTCAGCAAATGAAAAGAAAAGAACAAAGCACATCGGCAACTTCAACACATTGTACAATTATCTGGCTCCTCCAAAATAACTCACTGTAATGAATCTGTTGGCAGCATCCCTATGGGTACAAACCACACTTCTGTGCACATAGACACCAGGCATTCTGGTGAGAAAGTGCCACATCCCTCTTACACGCTGAACTAGATACGACTACACCAGGCATAGTACGTCCTATAACTCCTCTATAGGGACTATGAACTCAAAAACTAACGTATCCAACTGTCATCGATCCCCGCCCCCCCATCACATCATGTAGAATGCTCAAATCGATTGTCTTAATTGAGTTGTAATGTGTTTATTTAATGAAAAAAACTCAAATGTGAGGCAAAAGTGTGGTTTTGCTGGTAAGGGATGTCCTGATACTTTTCTCAATACAGCAAATATAGACCCTATAATTAAACATCAGAAAATAACTATTAGAATAATGAATAAAGCTTGTTACCGTGAATCTACAAATCTATTAGTTATACGGTCCGGCACCTTAGCATCTAGTTTGGAGAACACTACTGCTCCATGTAGCTTTGCAAGTGTGTCATCCACAGCTGGGAGTATGTGTCTCTCTCAACGCACACTTTCATTGAGACTTGTTAGGTCTACGCAGATCCGAATGTTTCCATTGGGCTTTGGCATGACCACAATTCCTGCACACCACTCGGTGGGCTTTTGAATTTGTCGGATGACTCCCATGTTTTCCATCCTATGGAGTTCTGACTTCACTTTGTCCAGAAGGGGTAGCGCTACACGTCGAGGAGCTGACAGCACATATGGCGTTGCCCCCTCTGCTAACTCTATCTTATAGCTAGCTACCTTGCAGCTTCCCTAAGCCTGAGAAAACCTTTGGGAACATTGTTTTGAATTTGTTTCCCATAGCATGGACTTCTGCAACCTGTTGCAATAGTGGCAAAGTCTGATAGCAGGGAGACCTAACGGTGGCATCACTAAATCTTTCAGTACATGTAGTTCCTGCTCTGTTTTCTTTTTGCCCTTTTTCAGACTTGCTTTGAACATGCCCAGTACAGTGAGTGGTTGGTTGTTGGGACCACTTATCATTCACTGTGCATTGTGGAGATTACTGTCTCTGGTGTTTGAGCACATGGGTTCTGGTAAGGCTGTGACCGCCGCCTGTATTTAACTTAAAGTTAATAGATTATCCATTCAACTGTATATCCTGTTTCCAGATAGTCTTGTTTCTGACTTTGAATTGTTCCCATGAATACACATTCTGCTGTTTCACTTCTTTCTTCAATTGCTCCCACTCTCTCACTGCTGCATAATGGCCTTTCTTTTTGCATTTTCTACACTCCACCTCTCTAGCTGGACACTGCTTCCATGTATACTGAGGGCTTCTACCACATCTTTTGCAGCTTTCAGTTGTCTGTGCAATGTGATTTTTCTGAGCTGTCGCCACCATCTTAAATTTCCCTAGTTTTCTTGCAGCTATACCATCCACATTTACTTCTTTTGTTTCAGCATTTTCTCATCTAATCAATGGTTGCTGTTTCTTGACTTCTTCTTCTGTTCGTCAGACAAAGTCAGTGTGTTCAAAATGTCGTCAGTTTTCTCCCCAATGATATACAGCAGCAAATTGACCTGGTATTCCTCACTCTTTTCTGCTAGTCCTGAAGCCACTCTAAATCGCTCGAAGCATCGTAGCCATTGAGTCCAACTGCTTGGCTTGTCAAAATTTAAGCTTCCCGGGGGTAGTATCGAAAATATCTGGTCCATTGTCTCGTTATTTCTCCTCTCTCCCTGTCGAAGGCCAGTCAACGAGCTAGCAGGCTCACTCAGCTTAGCGGCGTGTCAGGTGCACTGGATACTGTAGGTAAATCCAGTCTTTTTTCCCGACTTTATAATTAGTTTCTTTCTTCTACTTATGGATTCGTCTCGACAAACTTCTGACACCATGTATAATGTTCTGTATTGAACCTTGGTTTTAATATCACGACGACACAGGAAACGCTGTAGAATCAAACTTACGTTTTATTCTGTTATTCTCTCGTTACATTTTTGTATGAATTTGTCTTTACCTAAAGTCTAGCGCCCACTAGAGGCCCGATGTTCCACTACGGGGGGGGGGGGTGCCCCCAGGTGGTACGGTGATCTATTCTGTTGCCTACCAACACAGAGATCGCTGGATCGAATCCCCATGTTACCTCCGGTTTGGTCGGGTGTCCCTACAGACACAATTGGCCATGTCTTCGGGTGGGAAGCTGGATGTGGCTATGTGTCCTGGTCGCTGTACTAGCGCCTCCTCTGGTTGGTCGGGGCATCTGCTCGGGGGGGGGGGGCTGGAGGAATAGTGTGATCTTCCCACGCGCCACATCCCCCTGGCGAAACTCCTGACTGTCAGGTGAAAAGAAGCGGCTGGTGACTCCACATGTGTCTGAGGCATGGATGTATTATAGTGGAGGATGCAGGATCTAAAAATGGCGCCTGTTCATTACTATGAGAATTGCTTGCCTGGCGCATACACTGAAAAAGTTTCTGGCTTCCGGGTTACTTCCGGGTACATGCGGCCCACTGAATATGCACAGTTAGTGTTACTTCCATCATGCCTCTAACCTATGAGAACAAGCGAACCGCGTTCAGGAGCCGGCACTGTGCAGTCATGAATGCTACGAATGCTATAATTTTACCAAACTGAGACACTAAGCCTTAAAATAAATTAATGTGGTTGTTTTGAAGGGATAACAGACCTGGTGAACTTCAGTCATCAGTGCCAAAAAGTTGAGACACTACATGTCTATATATAGCCCGTAACATGCATTATTATTATTATTATTATTAAAACAAGCTGATTCGCATAATGAGTGATATACTGATGGAGAAAATTGATGATGAAATCGGTGAGTCCTGGTATACTATTAAAGCGGACGGCACACGGGACCCAACTGCGGTTGAGAATATTTCCATTGTTCTACGATTTGTAGCAGATGCTTATGAGGTAAGGGAACGGCTGTTGACCATAGCCAGTGCAGAGACAGTTGATGCACAGACGCTAGCAAACACAATCCTGTCTGAGTTACAGAGAGTCGGAGTCAATCCATCTAAGATACTTAGCCAAGTCTATGATGGTGCATCGGTGATGCCAGTAAATCAAAGTGGTGTGCAACGGGTTCTCCAGGACATATTGGACGGAGATATACCATACGTCCGCTGTTACAACCACCGGCTACATTTGGTAGTCACCGACGCTATGTCAAATGAAAAAGAACTCGAGCATTTTCTGGCAGTGTGTAGCACACTGTACTCAACAGGTGTGTAGCACACTGTACAATGTGTGTAGCACACTGTACACACACTGACAAACTGTACTCAATAGGTGTGTAGCACACGGTACAACCCACTGTAGCAGTTCACTTTAAAGGTGAAAAACTGAAGCGACTTCTAGAACCACATTGGACAGGACATTTGGCCACAGTAACCACTGTACTCTGATCTTTTGAGGATATTTGTTCCTTGTTGACTGAAATTAACAGCAGCTACAAATACGGAGCTGATTTGCACATTGAGGCAACGGGTTTAATTAAGGCCATCACTGACCGCAGCTTTGAGTTCATTGCACGAATGCTGTAAGAAATAATTTTGTTGCTTGATCCTCCCAACAAACTTACAAGCAGAGAACACTGATCTTCTCTCTGGTCTTGGACTCATTCAAAGTGCCGCAGAATGTGTGGCAAAACTTCACTGTGAAAGTGAGTTGACCACCATTCGGGAACAGTGCCACGTATGTGATGCTGAAAGGCCGCAAAAACAGAGAAGGATGCAGAACGAAAATCTACAGGGCTTCGTGGTTGAGGCAGGAGTTGGACAGAGATAAATTGATGATGAAGAGGGTCAAGATAATGAACTGAGGAGGTTGTTTTTCAGCACTGTCAATATTGTAATAAAAGAAATAGACAGAAGGTTCAGTGTGAGGAATAGTGAACTGATCAAAGCTATATCAGCACTTGATCCATGGAGTGAACATTTTCTGGATGCCAAGCAGGTACAGACAATCTTGGCTTGATCTGGAACTGATGGTCTAGAATTCGAGTTTGAGGTTGCTCACCAGTATCTAAGAGGAAACATCAGTAGTGATGATAACTGGACCATCTCCCGGATTCTCCGCACCTACCTCACTGCTTTGGAGGCAATGCCAAGTGTTGTTATGGCATTCAAACATGCACTCACTTTTGGCGCATAAATTGCCATGTGTGAAAACTCATTCTCAGCATTGAAAAACGTCATTACAGACAAAAGGCTAACCATGTTGCATGAATGGAAGGCGCACTTGGTACAGTTGTCTTGACAGCAAGATTTTGCAATGAGTGGAAATATGTCATGCGGAGATTCAACTCGCAGTGGAATCGCCGCCTTCAACTCTACTAATCAGTGAGTTCAATGTTCTACTCTATTTAGCAAAATTATTGTGGAAGGTATCTGTGCCATTTAAAGTTGTGTAGCTGGTTGCCATGCCACCTATTTGTAAGTGAGTTAAGCAAGAATACGTGTGAGATATTATTGCCACTCGCTGTAGTGGATGTGGACTGATGGCTGTAGGGCCTACCTTTTCTATATGGGAAGTGGTTGTACTAAGATTCATAAGCTTGGAACGAGTTGCTATGTTTTGTGCCAATTAGATTGCAAGCCTTTATTTTTCTATAATATATATTTCCATCCATCCATTATCCACACCACTTACCCTGCTCTCAGGGTCACAGGGGTGCTGGAGCCTATCCTAGCAGTCATTGGGCAGCAGGTGGGGAGACACCCTGGACAGGCCACCACGCAATCACAGGGCCATATTCAGGAATCAGGAACACTTTATTTGTCATTTCACTTCATGCACTTGTGTACATGAAATGAAATTAAAAGCCTTTTTCCCCCAGCTCACAGCCATACAATACAAAGACAAAAACACATCCAAAAACTACAAGAACGCATATATCCAAACTATCCATCCATCCATCCATCCATTTGAATTGCTTGTCCTGATTGCCTCCCTCCTGGTGAGGTGGTGCCATAGAAATTGGGTTTGGGCCGGCCTGGGGTGAACGAATACCTTGCGGCTTGCTCACCACATGCACACCCAGCAGTTATCCAGCATCATAAAGCCCAAAATGACCATTAAAATGCCTTAGATGCTCGTACAGTAGTTATCATTTTATTTATTTACTCGCTTCTTTATTTTATTTTTATTATTATTTTTTTTTACATATCTATTTTTTCTTTTTCCTTTTTCATGTTTATATTTAACCTACTGTAATGTGGTTTAAGTCTGTTCTGAGAAGAGGCCTGCGGGACGGGGTAGGAGTAGATAGACGGGAGCAGGATGTGGGTAAATGGGATCTGGGTTGTTAAAATGTTAAAAAATATCATAGTCTTTCAGCTGTAATTGTTCTGTTCGATTTGTTTTCAACAAAAAAAATTAAAAAAAATAATGAAAAATCAAACTAACCATTTACGCATTTGTTTTGCCGTATAACTATGTACACGTCACATTTGAGCTCTCTTTTCTGCCAGCGAACTTGGACTAATGCTGCGCTTGTGGCTACATTCAGGTAATGCCCAACAGGCCTCAGATCCATAAAGTGTTTATAAAATATATATAAAAGCCATTCTTTTGTCTCAAACTCTACGCCAATGATAAGCATTATTCTTACTTTTATTTTAATTATTTTAAATTATTCCATCCATTATTCAAACCACTTATCCTGCTCTCAGGGTCATTGGGAGGCTGGAGCCTATCACGGGTGCCTTTGATGGTGGTCAGATTGGTAATTTTCCATGTTAATAACCCCCCCATTATTCACAATGCCCTCTAACAATTTTGCCCTGGAGGTGGGGCTGTGAGTCAAAGATGATTATTTGGGCACAATACCAGAAGACAAGTTTGGCAAAAACCAAAGACAGCATTTGACCAGAAGAACCTGATACCAACTGTAAAGTATAGTGGAAGTGCTATGGATTGGGGCTGCTTTTCTACATCAGTGCCTGGGTAGCTCATCATCATAGAATCCATGATGAATTATTTATTGTACTAGAGGGTGCTTGAGGATATGAGATCATCTGTCAGAAGATTGAAACTCATTGACGCTCAACCGAAAGTGGACCTTGCAACTTTACAGTGACCCTGAACATTCCAGTAAATCCACCAAGGAATGGCTGAAAAGAAAGAAATGAAAGGGTCTGGAATGGCCAAGTCAAAGCCCGGACCTAATTCCCATTGAGATGCTGTGGGGGGATTGAAAGTGGGCTGTGCATACAAGAAACCCCTCAAACATTGCATAGCTGAAATAATTGTGCATGGGGGAGTGGGCAAAATCTTCTCCCAGTAGATGTCAGAGACTGGTAGACAGTTATAAAAAACACCTACTTGAGGTTGTTTCTGCCAAAGGGGGCAATACCAGCTAATAGCGAGGGGTATACTACCTTTTCCACAAAAGTAAATGGCATCTCTGTTAATTTTTAGCTGAATAAATTATTGCCAAGTCAATTTTTCCATTCTTTTTGTTCAATTAGATTACCTTTATCTATAGATACTATTTAAATGAAGATCACGTATTGATATGTCTACATATGTTAAAAAAGGGGGGAAAATCGTTCCATGGGCTGTACTTGCTTTTTCATGTGACTTTAATATAGTATATGTGGCAAAAGGCATGCGCCTGAAGATGGATAGTATATTCTATACCTCTTCATACATTTAAATAAAGAGGTTATTTCCATCTATGGTGTAGTTGCCATAACACAAAATGCCATGAAGGGGATATATAGCACATCCATGATTCAGTAAAACTGATCCAATTTATTTTCCAATATTCATTTTCTTCTCTTCTCTTTCTGTTTAAATGTCACCTTTTCTTCTATCACATCATCCAGCCTCAATCTTCCCCATCTATCTTCTCATCTAAGTCCTTCTACATCTCTCTCCTCTTATCCTTCACCATGATGATCTCAAAACCCTCTACGTCCTTCCTACTCATCCTCCTCCCTCTCTTCCACTTTCACCTCTTAATGTCCTCTTGTTCCATCGCATGCTCTTTCTCCAAATTTTGCTGACTCGCCTAAGATTCCTCAAACTCTACTCTTCAAGCTCCCCTCATTTCAGCTTGCCTCCCCCGTCTCCTCCTCCTCCTCCTCCTCCCTCCTCCCCACCTTCTTCAAGTTCATCTTCCTTTCCTCTTTTCTCCTTTCCATCTTCTCAATTCCCCCCACTTCTTCCCAAATATTACCCACCACTGCACACCAAGTGCTTTGTTTTCCTTCTGCTCTTCCTATAGCAGTGTTCTCTAATTTGGATCTCTAGAGCCATTCATGTTCCTGGCCACTTGTACATTCAGACAAACGGCCAGATCTGGCTCTCCATCTGAGACTAATTCTGAGTTGTTTTATGTCTGATATCACTAAATGGGGTTTAGCCTTACCAATTGTGGCTCTAGAAGAGGAAACGGAGCCCAGGTGGATCCTGTACAAAAAAACAAAACAAAAAAAGAGCGAGAACAGGTGAGGGAGAGAGAGAGTTGGAGTTTGTGGTATGCTTGATTTGTGGAAACAGCATAGTTGTGGTGCTGCATGAAATGTGTTGGATTTGTCTGGATTAGTCTTGCTTGCGGACTTGGGCCATGAAACACTGGAACATCACAGCCTGATTAGTCTCAACAGCTATTGCTAACCCCCCCCCCCACACACACACACACAAACATACACGCACATACGTTTCAAATACACAAATGTACATATTTCTGCACACAGACAAACAGACACGCAACACCTCAACCAAATTCTGGTTAATCATCTCCTCCCTCACATCTAGCATTTACATTTTCCACAAATGTGCATCTGCAATAATTGTGGTTTGTTTGACTGGTTTGATTTTGTGGATATTCAGTATTATGATCATAATTCACTTCACACACTGTTTTAAAGGGTACGCCCAAATTTAACTTGTTAACAAACAGTTGATGGGGATTTTCTGCTCTTCATCTCTGCCTAAGGACATGCACACTTCATTTATCAATGCATAATTGAAAGTATGTGTTCAGGATCAAGAGTTTTATTTGCATAGCCATGTCCTCATCCAAAATGCAGTGAGATACTTTTTCTGGTAGATTTCCCAAATGTGTTCAGAGTATTATAGAATAAAATGTAAATGTACAAGAAAAAAATCTTCAGAATATAAAAAAAAGTGAATATTCGGGGCACTGTAAAGATACGTATAGTGCAAACAGGAAACGATGTACACATTTTTTTCTTCAAAAACACAAGTTTGTGCAGAGAAAAAAAACAGACCAAAAACAGAAGTGAGCAATAGAAATGTACAAGGTGCCTGAGTGGAGAGAGAGAGAGAGAGAGAGAGAGAGAGAGAGAGAGAGAGAGAGAGAGAGGAGAGAGAGAGAGAGAGAGAGAGAGAGAGAGAGAGAGAGAGAGAGAGAGAGAGAGAGAGAGAGAGAGAGAGAGAGAGAGAGAGAGAGAGAGAGAGGAGAGAGAGAGAGAGAGGAGAGAGAGAGAGAGAGAGAGAGAGAGAGAGAGAGAGAGAGAGAGAGAGAGAGAGAGAGAGAGAGAGAGAGAGAGAGAGAGAGAGAGACTGTTTGTGTGTGTGTTTGTCTCCAGTAAGGCATTCACGACTGCTTAGTAGTCGTCAACTACTCCCAAAAATCCGTCCAGTAGTTGATTAATTGCGGGAGGTATATCATATTTTTTTCACCAAATAATACCTATAAATTCTCATCAAAAGCTTCTCAAATACAACCAGTGAAGGGTTAACTAATGTAGGCAGGACCAACCTGGGGTTAGATGAGATGATGTTCACAAATGAGCCGCAATCTGATTGAACTACACCCCAGCAAGCTTGTGTGAGCTGGAGATAGTCAAGTCAAGTCAATTTTAGCCCAATATCACAAATTACAAATGTGCCTCAGTGGGATTTACAGCAATACAACATCATGTCCTTAGACCCTCACATTGGATAAGGAACAATCCCCTAAAAAACCTTTTAAACATAAAGAAAAATAGGTAGAAACTAAATATGGAAAAAAATATAAAAAAATGTGATGCGGAAGATGCCAAACAGTCCAGTCACCATGGAGACCTGGGAGGATGACAAGCTACACATGCACACGGGGGAGATTCACATCACACCATTTACATACACAGAAGAATAAAAAGGAGAAGACATCATTCAGAGAGAGAGAAAAGACATGTAAGAGAAAACAGTTTGCAATAGTCAATCTATATAATCTCATTAGCAGAACAGTGTTTGGTAAATTCATAGAGACAGAAACCAACCCACCATGCAATACAGGTCATGAAGTATTCAAATTAAAGGTAACTAAATTGTAGGTTAAGGCAAAAAAAACGAGTTTTAAGTTTGGATCTAAAGGACTCAACAGACTGATTGTCTGATGGTAACAGGCAGGTTATTCCACGAGAATGGGGCCCGATAGGAAACGTCCCTGCCACCAGCTGACTTCTTTTTAACTTTGGGTACCAACAAGAGCCCTGTATTTTGAGAGCAGAGAGGTCAAGATGGAATATACAGTTTAATGAGATCAGACAGGTATGATGGGGCAAGCCCATTTAGGATTTTATAAGTCAGCAGAAACACATTGGAGTCTGATCTAACATGGATAGAGAGCCAATGAAGGGAATTGGTGTCAAATTTTCTAGTTTTCATTAGGAATCCAGCTGCATGATTTTGAACCATCAGAATACTTTTAGTACTAGCATGTGGCAAACCTGAAAACAGAGCCTCTGGTTCTTAATGCTGAGAAACATGTTTTAGTTGCTTCCAAATATTGGACCTTTGAGTACAAATTCTGTAAAACCTTAATAATTGGAATTTGACAGTTCCTTTGGAAGTATGTTTTGGATGGAAGCTGGTTCTATATAAAAGAGCATGGGTGTCTGTTTCTTTGAAATAAACTTTGAAATCCAATTGTTGGTTTAACATAAACTTAGGCCCTTTAAAAGTCACCACATCTAAAAAATTGTCTGATTTGTCATCTAAAGTATGTTTGATTTTGATAGAAGGATGATGATGATTCAATAGATTGTACATTTAAGAAAGTCCTCCTTGGAATGTGGCCAAATACCCCATATATCACCCAAAAACCGGAAGTAATGTAATGGTTTGAGGGGGCTTAGAGAAAGGTCTGTTTCCTCCCAGTCTGCCATAAAAATATTTGCATAAGAAGGTGCACTTTGTTGCCCATAGCCATTCCTTTTACTTGTAGATAACAGTGGGAATTAAATTCAAAATCATTCCGAGTTAAATTGATTTCTAATGATTCCAAAATATATTTATCAGGTCTTTTCTTATCTGGAAATTTGGAAAACCATTTTTTGATTGCTAAAAGTCCAGATTGAGTTTCTGTGTTTGTTTTTAAACTACTGTGATCAATTGTAAATAATAGAGAATCAGCTGGGATTGAAAGATTTTTTAATTTATCTTTGATGTAGCTAGGATGTTTGTTTGAATGGGGTTAACATAATGTTAAATAAATTCTGCTGTTTGATAAGTATCACTATTGCAGCCAGAAACAATTGGGTGACCGGGAAAATTTTCTTGGGGCCTACTCCAGGATTTTGGATCTTTGTGGATCTTAGGTAGTAAGTAAAAACGTCTGGGACAGGGATTGTCACTACCCTTCAAATATATATACACTCACCGGCCACTTTATTAGGCACACCTGTCCAACTGCTCGTTAATGCAAATTTCTAATCAGCCAATCACATGGCAGCAACTCAATGCATTTAGGCATGTAGACATGGTCAAGACGATCTGCTGCAGTTCAAACCGAGCATCAGAATGGGGAAGAAAGGTGATTTAAGTGACTTTGAACGTGGCAGGGTTTGTTGGTGCCAGATGGGCTGGTCTGAGTATTTCAGAAACTGCTGATCTACTGGGATTTTCACGCACAACCATCTCTAGGGTTTACAGAGAATGGTCCGAAAAAGAGAAAATATCCAGTGAGCGGCAGTTCTGTGGGCGAAAATGCCTTGTTGATGCCAGAGGTCAGAGGAGAATGGCCAGACTGGTTCGAGCTGACAGAAAGGCAACAGTAACTCAAATAACCACTCATTACAACCGAGGTATGCAGAAGAGCATCTCTGAATGCACAACACGTCGAACACGTCGAACCTTGAGGCAGATGGGCTACAGCAGCAGAAGACCACACCGGGTGCCACTCCTGTCAGCTAAGAACAGAAAACTGAGGCTACAATTCGCACAGGCTCACCAAAATTGGACAATAGAAGATTGGAAAAACGTTGCCTGGTCTGATGAGTCTCGATTTCTGCTGCGACATTCGGATGGTGGGGTCAGAATTTGGCGTCAACAACATGAAAGCATGGATCCATCCTGCCTTGTATCAACGGATCAGGCTGGTGGTGGTGGTGTAATGGTGTGGGGAATATTTTCTTGGCACACTTTGGGCCCCTTAGTACCAATTGAGCATCGTGTCAACGCCACTGCCTACCCGAGTATTGTTGCTGACCATGTCCATCCCTTTATGACCACAGTGTTCCCATCTTCTGATGGCTACTTCCTGCAGGATAACGCGCCATGTCTTAAAGCTCGAATCATCTCAGACTGGTTTCTTGAACATGACAATGAGTTCACTGTACTCGAATGGCCTCCACAGTCACCAGATCTCAAACCAATAGAGCACCTTTGGGATGTGGTGGACCGGGAGATTCGCATCATGGATGTGCAGCCAACAAATCTGCAGCAACTGCGTGATGCTATCATGTCAATATGGACCAAACTCTGTGAGGAATGTTTCCAGTACCTTGTTGAATCTATGCCACGAAGGACTAAGGCAGTTCTGAAGGCAAAAGGGGGTCCAACCCGGTACTAGCAAGGTGTACCTAATAAAGTGGCCAGTGAGTGTATATATATATATATAATGTTGATAAAACCTTTCGTGTATAAATTCTCCAATATCTTGTGTACTAATGGTATGGCATCCATAAAAATTGGGCTACTAAGTTTGTTGTAGTGTTCAGTGATACTGAGTTGTCTGTCTGCCTCCAACACATATTCTTCCCTAAACCAAAATAACCACCCCACTACCCTTATCTGTGGGGTTTAATCACAATGTGTTTTTTGTTTTGAAGTTGCTTAAGAGCTTCAATTTCTTAATGGGATAAATTAGTGTTATCTTTTTGATCCCAATGAAGATTTGTCAGAGTGAATATATCTGCACCAATTATTTGTTTTATAGCACTGGGAATTTTACTTAATTTGGGAGTCCAATCAGATTTGGCTATAAAAGGGGCGGGTACCTTGTCCTTGTGTCCCTCATAATAAGCAGCCAATTTTAGATGATGATAAGTTTGTAACTCTAATCTCATTTGTTTTTTTCTGGTCTTCACTTAAAATTAAAGTGGGGATGAAGGCTAGTCTTTTATATAGGAGAGCAATTCGTGCTTCTGTGGGTGTGAAAT
Source organism: Lampris incognitus (assembly GCF_029633865.1). Lineage (NCBI taxonomy): Eukaryota > Metazoa > Chordata > Actinopteri > Lampriformes > Lampridae > Lampris > Lampris incognitus. Next base: position 37,254,741 of record NC_079217.1, read on the forward strand.
TTTTGGCAAGAACAACTAATTTTTTTTGGCCATCCTGGGTAATTGGACTTATTGGGCACTTAAGTTGAACAATTCAACCCAATGATTGAGCATCGCCTCAGCTGCTTCTGTAGTCCAATGGACACCATCCTGTTCGACACAAAAGTCACGACGGGGCAAAGGTGGGGTAAAGGGCATGTGGGCCCTGATGTGGTCATTCATTAATTCTAAATTAGTTTGTTCCTGTCGATCTAATATATTGGAGAAATTAATCATGGGTATCCAGATTTTAGCACAAGGAAATGTATCCTTTGCCTGTTTTAATGCTCTTTGTTAGCCGTTTCTTTCACTTTTTGTGCCTGATTATTAATGCCAAAAGACGGGATTACTTTTTCAAAAGGGACTCTAATAATTGTATCATGTAGGATTGAAGCTGCATTCAAAAAAGTGGTTCCTGGGTAGCGATCAATTTGTAAATCCTGAGCTGAGTGGTTAGGAAACTTTGATGAAGTAGTCTCCAATGATCAACCACATTTAACTTTTACAAAGTCCCCACTGTTTGTCTATGGATGTTAAAATGTCTAAAAGTTGCCATTTTAGCGGGGTGTGTGTCTGATTCTGTCTCAGATTTTGCCCTCTGAAAAGTCGGTGTCTTCCATTGTAGTAATGTGGTAAAGTCCATTGGTTTTACTCTGTTTTTGTCTCGGTTATTTTGTGGGACCCTTTTGTTTTTTGTGGGGCAGATAATGGTTCCTGTACCCCATAAGAATCAGATCCAGAAAGAGAAAGTGAATATTTGGAAATTGACATGTCCTCCTCCACCTCCGGTGATGCAACTGCGCTTCCCAGGTGGGCTGTGTCTGGTGTTGCCTCAATTGTAAGAGTTCCCACCTCAAATGGGATTGGAGTGGGGACAAAAGAGATCCAGGATCTTGTGTCATGTACCTGAACCATATTTTCCAGTCTTATGAGTTCTGTTGGAGTCTTTTTTGAGGCCAGTCGGAATACCGTTGTGGGTTGTATGACTGGGCTTGGATCCAATGGCAGTAAGTACAAACCTGAAAAGGGTTCCCCTTCTGTGACAACAGAGGTTACTTTTTCTCCTCCAGTTTTCCTGTTGTTCCTTGGGGCTTCTGTCTGGGGGATTAGTTGGACAAGGCCAAAGAGAGGGGGTTGGGAAGATTGGGGAAGTGCCCCATTTACTTTTTGTAGTGGTGGAAATTCCTCCTCCGATAATATCCGTGGAAGGTGAGGCCAGTGCAACCGAATCTGTCCCTTGTGTGGTGGTGCTGAAGTGTCATTCCTCAATCAAAATTGACTGTCTATGTGTTTCTTTCTTTTTTTAGAGTTAGGGTTAGGGTTTTCTTTCTTTTTTTTTTCTTTACTTTTTTTTTATTATGTGATATACTTTAATGATCCTCGTAGGGAAATTATGCTCTGCATTTAACCCATCCTACCTGTGTAGCTAGAAGCAGTGGGCTGCTGCCGTTCAGCACCCGAGGACCAACTCCAGTTCATCTTGCCATGCCTCAGTCAAAGACACAGACAGGAATATTAACTCTAACATGCATATCTTTTTGATGGTGGGGGAAACCGGAGCACCTGGACAAAACCCACCACAGACATGGGGAGAGCAAGCAAACTCCACACAAAGGATGACCTGGGATGACCCCAAAGGTTGGACAACCCCAGGGTCCAAACCCAGGACCTTCTTGTTGAGAGGCAACAGTGCTAACCACTGTTCCACCGTGGGTTAAATGGGTTAACATTAGGTTAGAGTTAGGGTCCAAGCCCATTTAAGAGCACGTCTCTCATCATTAACCACGGTGTAAGGATTAGGGTTAGGACATACTATATACTCACGTCCAGCTTCCCACCTGCAGACACAGCCAGTTGTGTCTGTAGGGATGGCCAACCAAGCCGGAGGTAGCACGGGGATTCGAACCGGAAATCCCCATGTTGGTAGGCAATGGAATAGACCACTACGCTACCCACATGCCCCAGAATCAGATCATTTATTAGTAAGGCTTTTGTAAACAGTGATCTAATATTTATAAAACCAAATTTAAGCATCTTGCTGAAGTGATCAGCAGTAGGCAGAACTTTAGAGCCACCAATAGATGAAATCCATCCATCCATTTTCTGAACCACTTATCCTGTTCTCAGGGTCACGGGGATGCTGGAGCCTATCCCAGCAGTCATTTGGCGGCAGGTGGGGAGACACCCTAGACAGGCCGCCAGACTATCACACGGGGCCGACATGCACACACACACACATATATTCATACCTGGGGACAATTTAGTACGGCCGATTCACCCGACTTACATGTCTTTGGGCTGTGGGAGGAAACCGGAGTCCCCGGAGGAAACCCACGCAGACACGGGGAGAACATGCAAACTCCACACAGGATGACCCGGGATGACCCCCAAGGTTGGACTACCCTGGGGCTTGAACCCAGGACCTCCTTACTGTGAGGTGACTGCGCTAACCACTGCGCCACCGTGCCTCCCAATAGATGAAATGTTGAATGGAACCTTGTATCATTTGTTGACAATTTTGACGACCTACACTTTGAACGATGTGTGGTCACACTTTTGATAACATTAGATGTTTGGTTCTGTAGATTATTAGGTACTTTGTTGCCCATTTCACCACCAGATACTATTTGACTCCCGGGTAGATGAGCTGGCTAGCCTTGTCAGGCAGTTCATCTAGGAGAACTCTGATTTAAAACCTCCGCTGCCTTGCGGGTATACTCGTATACGGGAAAGGCTTCATGAAGAAACCCTGAGGAAAAATATGCATCTATCTCCATTGCCAGTTGTCTCACTAGTCTTGCCAGTGGTACTAGGTGGTATCGGACGAGAGAGCGGGTTGATGATGCACAATTCTTCCTCACTTTAATCATTGCGCAAGTCATTAGTCATCCATCACAGGATGACCAGATGGTCCTCGTCGCTGCGACAGATGAATAACAACTGTTTGACAGGAGTAACAATGCGACAACTTTCTTTCAGGTGTTTCGGTTTAACTGTTCTGGTGACTTTCAGCCAAATGTGTCCATGCTTGCAATGGAGATGGTAGTTGTTGAAAAGGCTAATAGCCTTAACTTATCTTACACTGAATGTGCAATACAGTATATGTGTGTGTATATACAGTGCATCTGGAAAGCATTCACACCCCTTCACCTTCCCCACATTTTATGTTCCAGCCTTATTCCAAAATGGATTAAATTCCTTTTTTTCTCATCAATGTACATACAATACCCCATAATGACAAAGCGAAAAAGGTTTTGTAGAAATTTTGAAAATTTATTAAAAAAAACAGAACTGAAATATTGCATGTACATAAGTATTCACACCCTTTACTCAGTACTTGGTTGAGGCACCCTTGGCAGTGATTACAGCCTCAAGTCTTCTTGGGTATGAAGCTACAAGCTTGGCACACCTATATTTGGGGTTTTTCTCCCATTCTTCTCTGCAGATCCTCTCAAGCTCTGTAAGGTTAGATGGGGAGCATCTCTGCACAGCTATTTTCAGGTCTTTCCAGAGATGTTCAATGGGGTTCAAGTCTGGGCTCTGGCTGGGCCACTCAAGGACATTCACAGACTTGTCCCGAAGCCACTCCTTTGTTTCTTGGCTGTGTGCTTAGGGTCGTTGTCATGTTGAAAGGTAAACCTTCGCCCCAGTCTGAGGTCCAGAGCGCTCTGGAGCAGGTTTTCATCAAGGATCTCTCTGTACTTTGCTCCATTCATCTTTCCCTCAATCCTGACTAGTCTCCCAGTTCCTGCCACTGAAAAACATCCCCACAGCATGATGCTGCCACCACCATGCTTCACTGTAGGGATGGTATTAGCAAGGTGATGAGAGGTGCCTGGTTTCTTGGCATTCAGGCCAAAGAGTTCAATCTTGGTTTCATCAGACCAGAGAATCTTGTTTCTCATGGTCTGAGAGTCCTTTAGGTGCTTTCTGGCAAACTCCAAGTGGGCTGTCATGTGCCTTTTACTGAGCAGAGGCTTCCGTCTGGCCACTCTACCATAAAGGCCTGATTGGTGGAGTGCTGCAGAGATGGTTGTCCTTCTGGAAGGTTCTCTCATCTCCACAGAGGAACGCTGGAGCTCTGTCACCTCCCTGACCAAGGCCCTTCTCCCCCGATTGCTCAGTTTGGCTGGGCGGCCAGCTCTAGGAAGAGTCCTGGTGGATCCAAACTTCTTCCATTTACGAATGATGGAGACCACTGTGCTCTTCGAGACCTTCAAAGCTGTAGAAATGTTTTTGTACCCTTCCCCAGATCTGTGCCTCGATACAATCCTGTCTCGGAGGTCCACAGACAATTCCTTTGACTTCATGGCTTGGTTTCTTCTCTGACATGCACTGTCAACAGTGGGACCTTATATAGACAGGTGTGTGCCTTTCTAAATCAATTTAATTTACTAGAGGTGGATTCCAATCAAGATGTAGAAACATCTCAAGGATGATCAGTGGAAACAGGATGAACCTGAGCTCAATTTTGAGTTTCATAGCAAAGGGTGTGAATACTTATGTACATGCAATATTTCAGTTTTTTATTTTTAATAAATTTGCAAAAATTTCTACAAAACCTTTTTCACTTTGCCATTATGCGGTATTGTGTGTAGATTGATGAGAAAAAAAAGGAATTTAATCCATTTTAGAATAAGGCTGTAACATAAAAAAATGTGGGGAGAGTGAAGGGGTGTGAATACTTTCCGGATGCATATATATATATATATATATATATATATATATATATATGTGTGTGTGTGTGTGTGTGTGTGTCTGTGTGTATATATATATGTGTGTGTGTGTGTGTGTGTGTGTGTGTCTGTGTGTATATATATAATGTGTTTTTGAATTTTTGAATGTCACACCTCTCCCTTCCCCATTGGATGTTGTGCATGTGATGTGCATGACAAGGAAGTAAATGGTATGTTATTTCCCAAGTAGGTTTATTGACAGCTGGTGATTGCTTATGGCATGAAACAGGCTTGTACTGTCTCATAAAGAATTTACTTGACTCACTGGTGTCACCAACAAGGAACATTCACATTTCTTGAAGTTACTTTCAATGTGGGTAAAAACAGATTAGCAGAACAGCTAGCGTATTATGAGTTATTTGACACTATAACATTACAGACTAAATGATTGAATATGGGTCACTTACCGTAATCCTCACATTTAGAATAACAGTATAAAATACAGCTGGACTACCAGCTGACATTAGCTGGACTGTGCAGGCTCTCAGCACACGTCCAGGGATGCCATCTGGTCCAGCTGCCTTCCTGCCGCACTTCAGCCGCAGAGCCCTCCTCACATCATGCTCTGACAAGGACAGCGGCTGCACCACTGCAGTAGTTGGGGCAGGAATGCCCTCCAGGTCTGCTCTAGTAGTCTGGCTTGCACTTGCACCAGCACTGCTAGTCTCAAAGTGTGCATAGAAGATGTTAAGGTCATCAGCAAAACCAGGTTCGGCCCACACCACAGAGTGGGATTTACCTCTGTAGTCTGTTATATTCCGTAGCCCTTGCCACATGCAACTGGAATCACCAAACTGGAACGTGACTTCATTCTGTCCCTGTAGTGTCCTTTAGCATCCTTTACTACCTTCCTCAGGTTGTAGGATGCTGCCTTGCTTTCCTGTATATAGCCCGATGTAGCTCCCATGTTGTAAGCGATGGTCCATGCCCTGAATATGTCACATGCAGTCCTGTCTATCCATGGCTTCTGACTGAGAAAAGACGGCAATGTTACAGTGGGGATGATATTGTTCACTAATGTGCTGATGGAGCTCATAGCTACGTCTGCAAACTTGTCAATGTTTACAGTGCTCAACCGGAGCATGTCCCAAAGAGCAGAGAATTTGACAGCAGCTAGATTTTAGAACTTTTACCCAGAAATATTGTTTTCGACTGACCTTGAATCTTTTGACAGGGAGAAAAAAAACAGAAAAAAGACCAATCTGACCAATCACAACAATATTTCACTTTAAACTGCCAGTGGGGATGTAGTGGTGGGGGCGAGAGGGGCAGGGGGTAAAGGGGTGTTTTGTTACAATGGGTTGTTTGCTGTGTTGTGAACTCCCTTTCTCCTTCCTCTGCTTAAGTAAGGCATTGTTTTGCAGGCCTCATGCCACACAGCAGTGACTGGCTATGTGCCACAAACTGAGATCATAGGCAGACCGGCCATCTGGACATTTGTCGGTGGACAGGTCTACCTGTAATCTGATGCTGAGACATACAAGTATGAAACAAAGTATAAAAAAAATAAATGAATGAATGTAATTAGTTATCTGGTCAGTTGCAAAAGCATCTCCGAAGTGAGATTTAACATGAAGAGAATGAAGGAAATAAGGGGTAATGGACCTCAGATGCTGAAGCGCTAGAATTAACATCAATGCCAGAGTTCACTTGCGGTCTCCGTAAACAGTAAAATGTAAGAATACGTGTAGCTGTCAGTCTGACAGTATCCCTAGAGCCAAAAACTTGCCAAGAAAGCCAGAATAGGGATGAAGTCAGCCTTAGATGTAGAAACCGGTATAGGACTAGCAGATTAATTTACTTGTCAACAGACACAAGCAACTACCTAAAGAAGAAAGAAAAAAGAAATAGCTGAAGTACAAAAAGTGAATGTCATTGGTAGTAAGATATTGCCTCATCTAAGCAGGCACACAACTGTTCTGCTTGGTATTTAGTGTTCAAGCTGTTTGCACTTTCCCTTTTCCCCCTGGCTTGTCTGATCAATTGAGTAAATCATTAGAATACTGAATTCAACAACCCATTCTTTGAATATAAAATTCATGAAATACATTCCGCAAACATATAGCCTTTAGCTTTACGTTGTTCTATATACCAGTAAGCCAAAACATTAACACCACCTGCCTAATATTGTGTAGGTCCCCCTCGTGCTGCCAAAACAGGTCTGACCCATTGAGGCATGGACTCTACAAGACCTCTGAAGGTGTCCTCTGGTATCTGGCACCAATATATTAGCAGATGATCCTTTAATTCCTGCAAGTTGCGAGGTAGGGCTCCATGGATCGGACTTGTTTTTCCAGCACATCCACAGATGCTCAATCGAATTGAGATCCAGGGAATATGGAGGCCAAGGCAACACTTTGAACTCGTCGCTATTTTCCTCAAACCATTCTTGAACAATTTTTGCAATGTGGCAGGGTGCATTATCCTGCTGAAAGAGGCCACTGCTATCAGGGAATATCGTTGTCATGAAAGGGTGTACTTGGTCTGTACAATGTTTAGGTAGGTGATGCATATCAAAGTAACATCCACATGAATGCCAAGACCCAAGGTTTCCCAGCAGAACATTACCCAGAGCATCACACTGCCTCTGCCAGCTTGCCTTCTTCCCATAGTGCATCCTGGTGCCATCTCTTCCCCAGGTAAATGACACACATGCACCCGACCATCCACATGATGTAAAAGAAAACATGATTTATCAGACCAGGCCACCTTCTTCCATTGCTCCATGGCCCAGTTCTGATGCTGATGTGCCCACCGTAGGCTCTTTCAGTTGTGGACAGGGGTCATCATGGGCACTGACCGGTCTGCAGCTATATGTATGTATGGGGCTGTGTTCTGACACCTGTCTATCATAGCCAGCATTAACTTTTTCAGCAATTTGTGCTACAGTAGCTCTTCTGTGGGTTGTAATGTGGTAATCAATGTTACTCACCTGTCAGTGATTTCAGTATTTTGGATTATTGGCACATGTCCACACTTGGAGGAAGGAGAATTGGATGGGTTAACTGAGTGAGCTGTAGTGGGACAATCTAAGTTAAAAAAAAAAAAAGTTTAAAAAAAATCATAGCCAGGTGTATGTTATTTTTCCCAAGGCAACAAATGGAAGATAGTAACGTTCACCGACAATAGTGGTAGGTACACATGCTCACAACAGGTGACGGCAAATACTATTAGAAATGGTATTCGTCTTAAGACATCATGTATGTACCACAGTGTTATCACATGAAATGAAATGTACAGCGCAGACTGCCCTCGATACGCAAACTAATTTGATTTAAAGGTAAAAAAAACATACACAGGCAATATCTCATCTCTGTCCTATGTGGCCTCAGCACCATATGTATTCAAATCCAAGCTATGTCTGTGCTACAAAGAGAGTTTATCTGTCCCATCTGTGGGAGCTGAGAGTTGAATCAATTATCTTGCTCTCTTTGTCTCCCACAAGACCACATCACCCAGAATAGTTTACCCTCTGTCTAAGCCTATCCGATTCTCTTTGACGCTCTGGCTCCTACGCTGGTAAGCAGCCATATTAATGTGGTGTGTCTGTTTGAGGAGAGAGAGAGAGAGAGAGAGAGAGAGAGAGAGAGAGGAGCATAATGGTTGAGAAAGATGTACAGAAGAAGAGGAGATAAAGAAGGGGGTGAAACAGTACACAGAAAACGGTAAATGTAGAGTCTGCACATTGTAACTCCAAACGACACCTTTATCAAACAACATTTTGATCCTATCTGGATTTCAGATTGGTCCACAGCCTGTTTGTCTAAGGCTGAAACTACCCCACATATTTTTGATATACATTTACTAAATACATCCATACATCTGTAATGTACTCGTTTCCTTCTTGGTTGTAATGTTCATGTCAGAATTCGTACACCATGTTGACAGCTGGGTCCCCAAAAACAACATTTTCTCATCGCAACCTCTAAGATACAATTACCTTTGTGCCATTCCTGTACAAACAGATTATACGTACACATACTGAACAAGCAGAACAATCTCAGGGCACAAGTTGAAGGTTATTATCATTTTTCATGTACCAGCTGTCTCATTTCAAATGAGCTCAGTCACTATCTTAGCTGTCCATCACTCTGAGGGGAGCTTTAATTCTTATTTATTTATTTATTAATTTTGGGGGATTTTCTGCCCAATTGTATTCGGCCAATCACCCCACTCTTCCGAGCCGTCCCGGTCGCTGCTCCACCCCCTCTGCCTACCCAGGGAGGGCTGCAGACTACCACGTCTCCTCCGATACATGTGGAGTCACCACCTGCTTCTTTTCACCTGACAGTGAGGAGTTTCACCAGGGGGACATAGTGCGTGACAGGATCACGCTATTCCTCCCAGTCCCCCGCCCTCCCCCCGAACAGGCGCCCTGACCGATCAGAGGAGGCGCTAGTACGGCGACCATGACACATACCCACATCCGGCTTCCCACCCGCAGACATGGCCAATTGTATCTGTAGGGACGCCCAAGCAAGCCGGAGGTAACACGGGGACTCAACCGGGATCCCCGTGTTGGAAGACAACGTAATAGACCGCCACGCCACCTGAACGCCCTTTAATTCTTATATATACAAATGTACCCACACCATGGAAAAGATAGAACGAGTCCAACATATACGTCATCCCTCTGTGTGTGTTTGTGTGTGTGTGTGTGTGTTTGTGAGTGGGTGGGGGGGGGGGTCTCAAGTCAAACCAACGTTTTTAACTAGCTTTGTTAGTGGTACAGGCAACAGGCTGGAAATCAAACATCCTGGTTTGATGGTCTCTAAAAACAATATGACAATAAAATCAAAGCATCCCCATCCTTATTATATTCCATCTGAAATCATAGCAAAACTGCCTTTCACTTTCAAAATGTCTTTCATATTATAATCAGTTGTCGCTCACTTATTTCTTGATCTAAAACTGTAATCACAAGCACGAAACCTCCGCCCGCCCTTGCCGCCCTGACTGCTTTGATCTTTTAGTTTCAGTTATTCTCCACAAACGAATAAAGCTAACAATTATCACACGTTTCTGCGATAATAGATCTGAGTTTTAAACTGCAAATCCAAAAAAATGTTTGTGCCTATACTTTCACGAAATACATACCCCCCCCCAAAAGTGGATAAGACCACAATTATTATTATTATTAAGTTGATTATAGTTGCAAATTATCTTTGTCACAGCCTTCCTTGCAAGGTCAAATCCATGTCTTTCTGTCATGCCAAGATGAATATCTCAACATTTGCATAAATCAAACTCTTAAATGCTCAACATTACAGTAAAGACAGCCGTCCACCTTCACCAGATTGTAACTCATCCCGATCGTTCTCTGTCCTATGAATCCAGTAGGGGGCAGTGATGAGCAGCCTCACACCTCGGTGTGAAGAAGGGGTGGGTGGGGGTGGGGGGGACCCTTCGTGTGCTGCCACAGTACACTTGTGAGGCGCGCATCAGGATCGGCTGTGCTGTCAGTCCGCCTCGTCCCCTCGGAAGGAGACTACTTTTATTATAGGAGTTTAACAAAGCACACGGCGGGCGACACGCGCTCCTCTGGTTCCACGGGACCACCGTCATTTCAGGGAGAAAAAAAAACACAAAATAAAACCAGAACAAAAAGGAGCTACCGGACGGGATTAAAGCAACACCATGTATTACTTCTGGATACACACGCTTCTGATGCCCGGATTCGCCTTCCTCATTGGATTTCAAGGCAAGGGATTTATTTAATTATATTTCTTTCAGCCGCATAGTTAACAATGACCCAGCGTTACGTCGAATAGCAAAATACCGCAGCTGGGAATATATGTATTTTTGGTGTGTGTGTGTGTGTGTGTGTGTGTGTGTGTGTGTGTGTGTGTGTGTGTGTGTGTGTGTGTGTGTGCGCGTGTGCGTGTGTGTGCGTGTGTGCGTGTGTGCGTGTGTGTGTGTGTGTGTGTGTGTGTGTGTGTGTGTGATAAACACGACTGCTGGTGGAGGTTCCTCACGCCGTTGCGCGTCCCGTATGTCCGAACTGTTTTGTGTACAATATGTGCGCGTGACGCTGACTTGATTGACGAAGACGTGAACTTCTCTTCCTCCTAACTTGGCACAGCGAGAGAGAGAGAGAAAGAAGGGGGGGGCGACCTCCTCCACACTGTCATCCACCTTTCACTCCAATTTCATTAGCGATGTCATCTTTGAAATCATTGCGTATAACATATTTTTTTGCGGACATTTTTTTTCCAATTACGGAATGTTTGTGTTTCTTTCAGGGCTTTATTGTTATCTATTATCGTATTGTTTCATTCTCAGCACCGCCGTTGAAAAAGTTCTTTCAGGGACACGGATGACATCAGAAGTGTGTGTCACAAGGAAGGGATACTCGTTTCTTCTTCAATCAATCAAGTCGCATTTTATATAGCGCTTTTCTAGCTGCGACAGCCACTCAGAGCGCTTTACATGTCTGGTCAAATCTGAATTTCACACACCTGTTATAACAGATCACAAGCACTTTTCTGTACAATCGCTGCCTATTGTATTCTCCTGCGCCGCCGGTGCACCACAACTAAGCGTGACTCTACAGAAAGTATCAGGTCCATCTCAGAGAGCCGGGGTTTGAACCGATTCATTCTCCTTGTTTCCCAGAAGACTACACTTCCCAGAATAGCCCCCCTCCCCTTGTCTAAGCCTATAGGTTTCACTCACTGCGCGGGTCAGGGTTTTTTTAATACCCGCGCCCACCCGACCCGCTAAAATATGCCTTAATTAGCCAGCCTAACCCGAACAGACCTGCAAACTGGTGATGGGCGGACCGATTCTTTTCACAGAATCGTTTCCTTCGAGTTGACACATGTAAATGTGTCGAACCTTTCCAGTTTTGATACTTTTTTGACAAAATGTGGCGTCAGTGACATCACACTCAGTGACACGAAGTACATGCAGGTTCTACAACTAGTGCTGCCTGCCCCACAAAACTTCTCTTAAATGCATTACCAGTCATCATGTATAGGTTTACATTAATAAAGATACAGCATTCATTTGAATGCATTGAGTCAGCATCCCACTTGTAAGCGCAATACGACGTTACAGAAATGTCGCTGACCAACGAGCTGTCAGATCTTGTTGAGGGGAAGGTAGCAGACGTCCTAGTTCGAGAGAGCACTTCGTTCAATGTCGTTCAGTTTAAACTGCTGTCCGTCTCCACTCGAGTCCCTGTCAATCACATCTCATTCGTTTGTTTATACGTCCCAGTTCGAGACATTGATTCCCGCTCATTCATTAGTTGTCCCGAGCAGTACCCATGACAACAGCGGGTGGGCGTGGTCAGCATGAGGGGAGTCGGGGATTCACGAGCACTCGGTGCGTTCCACAGGCTGACTAGGTACATACCGGACACTAGAAAGAGTCGTTCAAAAAGATAAGATCGTTCATTTTCGCCCATCACTACCGCAAACCTCTGGATTTAGCCTAGGCCACAGCAACGTGAGCAGTGTTACACTTTTTTCGTTTTTGGGCCGTTCGTCTTGCATAATACACCGATTGCCTATTGTATCTAAGCTCAATAGCATCTGGGTCTAGGCTGCCAAATAAAGAGACAAATTGTTCCAAATTATGCTCTTTATTGTTGAATAACAGTGAAACAAGAAACCTATCATTAAAGACATGAACTCTGTCCCTTTCTTTCTTCCCCCCCCCTCTCTCTCTCTTGCGCGCGTGCGTGCACACACACACACACACACACACACACAGTCCACCAAAACTGTTTTGGTGGTGTAAACTAAAGCTACGAATCCCACTTAGGGAAAAAAAATGCATGACAAAAAAAAAAGCACGATCGCAAATTGGATGATAAAGCTGCTTGCGTGTGTGTGTGTGTGTGTGTGTGTGTGTGTGTGTGTGTGTGTTAGAGTGAGTGATTGACAGCGAGGGGAAGAGAAGGTGGACAGCCTAGCCTGTTGCACACAATGTTTCTCCAAGATATCTCTAACTTACTCTGAGCTTTGCTTTGTCACTTTTTGACCCACCCGCCCGAACCCGTGATATTTTCTAGTAGGCTCCCCTGAACCCACCTGACCCGGGGGTCAACCTGCGGGTCGAGTGGTTTGTGGGTCAACTCGCGGATACTGCACATACCCTGGCGGGGACCGCTACTCCTGTGGTGCGAGGAGAGGGGGACAGACAGGCAGACAGACAGACAGAAAGAGATGAGAAAACAGCATGTTGGAGTTAACATGTTGGACAGATGATAAACGGCCCAAATAATCAAGCCGTAGCTTGAAAGAGACCAAGAGAAGGGGAGAGACAAAGTTAACACATTGTTTGTTTCCATGAATTCTCTCTCTCTCACACACACACACACACACACACACACACACACACACACACACACACACATCCCTACAGTATGCCTCTGTAATGAAATACTGTCAGCAGTAAGTAATGATGCTGATAGTGCTGCCCTAAAACAGCCGTGGTAATGGAGTGGTGATGGAGAGGACTACAGTGATCGATCAGCAGCTCAACACAACTTAATGAGGAAATTGCCATGAGTGAGAACACAATGTCAGGCGTCCGGGGTTAATACTATGGGAATCAAAAGTGACCAGACTTTCCCCCGTGAACTGTGGTTTAACTAGTTCAATAAATACAGCAGAAGTCAACGGGAGTCAGGTGGTTGGTGTCTTGTAGCAAGCTGGTTGGGTGCTAGGTGGAGGGAGCAAGGCACTGCACCACCATCACTTTCAGCTCAGGTTCCCAAACTTTTTCATTCTGTCATCCACCTGCTGAGGTCCTTTTTGTCTCAGAGTCCACCACATATTTAGTGCAGTGAAATAAGCAGTAAATTCTGGTTACCTGTTAAAAAGCCAGATCGTCTCTATGCTGTTCATCAGTGTAGTATTCCCTTTTTCAATCTTGTCCTACACATGATCAGATGTGTAGGACATGACAAGGCATGTCAATATTCAACATTAAAGTGTTTCTTTTATGAAGTGTGCCCCTTACAGGAAAGGCATTGCCATGTTTTGTTTTTTGCTTTTCTTTTCCCCCTCTCTGTCTCTGAACAGAGTGTCTGCTCATTGTGGACAGCCTGCGAACAGTCTGGCTCCCTGCTGGTAGCTTTGAAATATTTGTCCTGGTAGACGTTTCTGAAGTCCTTCTTGGGAAAATCTGCAGTGCACATTCCACCATTGTGGTTATTGGTCTTCTCCTGGATCGCCACCTTGCTGTGGTGGAAAAGCTTGCGTGCACCAATGATCCAAAGAGCTATGCTGTCTGGAGCTTGGCTCCTTGTAGGGTCACCCAAGACAGATAGGTCAAAGGAAGTACCAGATGGAGTGTGATCCAACAAAGACCTCAACAGTGGAGCTGGCAGAAGATGTCTCCAGGTCACAATGCCAGTGAAGGCGGATGGAGACTCGTCTTGGTTCTCCATGCCATTGGACTCTGACCACCCCCTGCCAAGGACCGTGTGGTGGCTGCAGGCGCATCAGCCATTCCAAGTAAAAACCTGTCACATGCAGGCATCCTCCTGCAAGGGTACCCACAAAGACCTAGAAGGAGGACAGTCATACTCAACCCCAAGTGACCACTGATGATGATGATGGTTATTGATGTGCACAAAGATCTTCTTATTTGGAGCCAGGGTGCACAATGTTTAGGCGAGTGACAACAGTAAGCCCAAAAAGACAGGCTATGGTGAGTTATGTATTTGAATATGACCGACAATATGACCAGCCAAAAGGACGTGTATCGATCCACAGCAAAATCCCACCCATTGCAAACCAGGTGGTCCAAGACCTCTGTGTTTTTTGCAAGGCTCGTTTTTAAATGTTCTTGGACCATTTGTGAAAGCAAAAATTAATTAAAGGGAATTGTGCCGATGGTTTTATACATGTACAGTCAGTACTGATGGAAATTGCGGTCAATTGAAGCAATACAATCCTCACTGCTTACTATATTGCTATTAAAATCCCAGAAACCCTGAGAGTTTAGGGATGCTCTCCACAGGTTGTTTCCCTACATCAGAATGTGTTCATGGTCAAGTTGGCATGTTGTATGAGGGATAAAAGTAAGCATACCGTTTAAAATCCTGCTCCAGTAATGCTCTATTAGATACGCACTGTGAATCTGGGTTTCAGGCTGAAGAGACGCTGAAGCGTAACAGAAGGGAACACCCCCATTCTTCCTATGCACCATCACACTAGTGACCTCATTAGCCTGGCTTACCAGCCATGGAGAACAGGCTAAGGTGAAACTCGCTGTTATAGATACTGTAAAATCATACAATTTTACGCTGTTGGTAGAGAATACCCTAATTGGTGCTGAATTACTGTAGAAAGGCTGACTGACTATTGTTCAGACTGTTCTTACTCCTGATACTGAGTCTTTACTGGTTGTAACTCTAATGTTGGAGCTTATTCCTGGGTCAGCCATGTGCTCTCTGCTGGCATCGGCCTCATTGCTTTTACCACTTTCTCTCTCTGTCTCTCTCTCTTTCTCTCTCTCTCTCTCTCTCTCTCTCTCTCTCTCTCTCTCTCTCTCTCTCTCTCTCTCTCTCGCTCTCTACTTTAGCATGAAGCGGAGTTGTGTGGTTACTGCATCCTCCAAAGCATTCATTACTCTACCTTTTCGTACATGTGTGTGTGTGTGTGTGTGTGTGTGTGTGTGTGTATGTGTGGCTGTAATAGCCCATGTGTGTATAAGCAAACAAAATTGCATTTATATAGATCATTGGATGCAGCACTCATTCCCCTGACTCCTTACTTACTTTTACTGAGAAGTCACTGTGTGTGTGTGTGTGTGTGTGTGTGTGTGTGTGTGTGTGTGTGTGTGTGTGTGTGTGTGTGCGCGTGCGCACGTTGCAGCAAATTTAACAGAGTAACACGATACTAAATGGTCAGCACTTGTGGTGAGCTCCGAGGAGGATGACCATTTTCGAGGGCGAGCTGCTGTATCCTCGGGGGATACACACCACTCTCACACTTGTATTCTTTGTTATCAAGATAGCCAACTGTGAACAGTCTCTACTCTAAAACTAACAATTTGGGCTACAGAGATAGCATTTAAGAGGGGAAAGATAAATGAACCTCTTTATGATCAGGTGATTTTTTTTTTCAAGCAATCTCTGCGGTGCCCAGCAGTTATTGTGAATCATCCATTGTGCACCACAACTAGCTGCTTCTTCACTCTCATTCAAGTGAAATAAGAAAAATCCCTTCATGCAGCATTCGAGGCGTTTACAGTCAGTGTGATAAACCAAGGTATTGTCCATCTTTTCTTAATTACCCTGTGATAAGGAACTTTTTTTCTTCCATTTTTAGATAGGGGATGAAGGGGAAATAATTTTCAGATGACTTTGCGTGCATTAAATGAGGTTTGGAAAATCGATATGGCGTGATTGATTTACAGTGGTTAGGTGAGGTAAAAATTATGCTGAGAGGACTACCTACATCATATGGTTAAGGACAGTATACTATATTATTGATTTCTTAGCATTTACAGGAATTGGGCGTGTCTGACAGCTGGGCTCTCCATGGGGCAGCGAGGGTGGCACACACATTATATTCAGCATCAGTTGTGCAAGTTATTCAAAAATTTGTTTGTTAAAGTTTAATTTCTAAGAAAAATCATATTTGCTTGCTGTCTAAAAAAAAAAAACAATAACTCTTGCTACTTTTGCTTAGCTATTAGCAGTTTTTGATGGATAGTTATCAACTGGCGAGTTTCATTCCAACTTCCATAAACAAATAGGGAACTGGTGAAGTAATAATCGTAATAATTAATAACATATCAGATTTGCATAGTGCTTTTCTACATACTCAAAGACGCTATACAAAACTACACAAGCAAAACAAAACAATATATTCAGCTAATCCTCAAATGAGAAACGAGCTAAACTTACTTACCACTCAAATTATGTAGCTGTTGTCAATAAAGCACACTGCTTTGCCCACCAGATGTATAGAATCATGTTTGAGTTGTACTTTTGAAAGCATCTTTGTGATCTGCGATGTGTGTTTGAATCTGCGATGTGTGTTTGAATTGAGGTGGTCTCTGAAAGCATGGAGCCTCGTGTACCAACCGCTCGGCTGATCATCTGACCACAGTTAACTGCCGATTGTCGTTGTACATTTATTTTTTTTTACTTTGATTTTGATATACTTTAATGATCCCCGTGGGGAAATTATGCTCTGCATTTAACCCATCCTAGCTGTGTAGCTAGGAGCAGTGGGCAGCCGCCATTCAGCGCCCGAGGACCAACTCCAGTCCGTCTTGCCATGCCTCGGTCAGGGGCACAGACAGGAGTACTAAACCTAAAATGCGTGTCTTTTTGGCAGTGGGGGAAAAACCGGAGCACCCGGAGAAAACCCACTGCAGACACGGGGAGAACATGCAAACTCCACACAGAGGACAACCTGGGAGGACCCCAAGGTTGGACAACCCCAGAGTTCGAACCCAGGACCTTCTTGCTGTGAGGCAACAGCGCTAACCACTGGGCCACCGTGCCGCCCAATTTCCTTGTGTATTGACCTTTACCTCATTGCATTCCATGACAAAGCACTTGAGTAGTACAAAGATCATTCCACTGTTAGCTGTAAAAAAGAAAGAAAAAGAGAAAAAAAAGAAAAAGGAAGTCCTCCCTGTGGTAGTTTGACTCAGTTTCCTGTGGGATGACCTCAAAATTAGTTCCTGGATGCCCCATGTACAACTAGAAGTCTTCCTTAAATTCGACCCCTGATTTATCACATTATCTCAGAGCCACCCATGACCTCTAGAAAACACTAGTCTGGGATAAATTTTGGATGTCTGGCCTTTCCACCTCCATGGATGTCCACCTTGCAATGCAAGCAGTCAGCCGATCAGTCCTATCATCCCGTTGAACTGAGACCTTCCGACCCAGGATTCCTTTTTCAGGCTCTTACATAATTTAATAGTCCCGACTGGACTGCACACAGTATGTGAACATGCGCGCTCTCACACACACACACACACACACACACACACACACACACACACACACACACACACACACACACACACACACACACACACACACACACACAATCACTCACTCAGTCACTCAGAAGGGAATTTAAAGTGACAACAGTTTGTCTCAGAGGCATTTTCATAGCAAAGGTCCACTGAGAGCAGGGCATAAGTGATATTTAGAGTCACACATTTTAGCTTACAACAACAAGGAGGGTAGAGTGTCTCTTGCCCCCTTGGCGTAGCCCTAAACAGCTTAAGTGCTGTAAACGTTGTGCTTCAGCGAGTCTGGCATGTTTAAGCTATCAGGGACCCCTCCGCCTGAGTTGGGGAGCTGGCTCAGAAAAGCTAAATATGCCAAACTAAGGGGTAGTTTCTAACAATAACAGATTTAATTATTGGTTTTATAATTTGACATGATACAAAGTCCCTTATTTTTAGATGCCCCTCCTCCTTCGTGTTAGCTTTGGCCCAAGAATAACAGTTTTACAAGGGTGGGAACTGTTTACTGCTAGGCTGACAGCACACATGCAACAATGACTGTGGCACCTTGTTCGTAGTTCCCACTACCAGAGAGAGAGACCGGGGAAATCACAGATTTCAGCTTTAATGTGGGCAAACATCAGATGATAGTTATTATGGGGGGGTTATTAGAACTATTTATGAAAAGTAATGACTCATAAAGCTGTCAGCTGGCTGTTCTTAAAGTGGCGGGTAACTGAGCTCAAATCTGTGTTTTGGAATACCCATATCTCAGGAAAACATATCAGTAACCACCCAGCCAATTCTGTATGATTAAAAATGTTGCGAAGTATATAAAACAAAGCTTCAAAAGCATGTAAAAATCTGCAGCGTCCACTGGTTTCAAACTCTGGGGGCGTGGCACCGAAAGGAAGACGGCGACGTCACCAAGGAAGCCGGCCAAAAAAAATGAAGAAATTAAATCCGGAAAAATACCCAAAAACGGTCTAACTCCACAAATCAGTTCTATACATGGTTCAACACATTTTAACATGTCAACAGCAATACATATCCCACATTTATAAAGTATTTTGAAGCAAATCTGTCAATTTGGTTACCCTGCTCTTTAAAGGAAAATTATCACAATTTTTCAACATAATCTCAACATATATATTTGTTGTAGAGATAACACTCCATTTAGCAGTAATGATACTGAGAAATCTCCTGTGTGTGTCTGAAACACTGCCAAAATTTTGTGGAAAAATCAGTGGATTGCCATCTTAATATGGCATTTGGTGGCATTCTCCGGAGTCACTTGCAGGTACTGTAGTGACGGCAGGCCTTCAGGTTTGCACACATGGATTGTCTGCATGATGACAAAATATATGATGTGAGATTAGTGTGTTGCATATTTTGATAATGATAAGACATGCAATATCCGAGGTGGGAAATTATGTTCTGTTATCAAAATAATCTCATTGGAAAAAAGTCGGCGCCTCACAAATGAAACCAATCTTTGTCATTATTAGATCTTATAATTTCACAGCTGGAATAACGGTGTGATTATAGTGACATTTGAAGTCACCAATGTTGATGTGACTGTCATGATTTGCTCTGCCGCTTTATTAGACCAGTGCTCCTTAAAGAGTTGATTTGGGGTCTGACATTCAAACGGACACCAGAGAGCCTGGCGTGTCTCTGTTCATAAGGGCCACCGCTCCTCCTCCATGGAGATTTGTTTTGTTTTGTTTTTGTTTTTTTTTGGGGGGGGGGTTCCCCCCCTTTTTCTCCCCAATTGTACATGGCCAATTACCCCCAATCTTCCGAGCTGTCCCGGTCGCTGCTCCCCCCTCTGCCGATCCGGGGAGTGCCGCAGACCACTACATGCCTCCTACATGTGGAGTTGCCAGCCGCTTCTTTTCACCTGATCCTCCTCGGAGTTTTAGTCTGGTCCATTAGAAGAAATTACAGCTGCTTCCTTGTTTTCGGTGCCCTTCTCTCCATCTCAGAGAGATGGAGAGAAGGGCACCGAAAGAGAAAAAAAAGAAGAGAAGAAATGTCATTAAGCTTTTCTCTTTCCCTTAAAGAAAAACCTAATCTTGTTACTGTCTCCTCTGAAAACACATGTAACCCCAAAGCACTAATGCACTAATGGTGTCATTTGACTTCTGTGGCAGAGCAGACGAGGACATCGCCATCTGTGGTGCACGCCTCAGCCATTCTAAGGAATGAGACTATCAAGAATTACTTTTACCCCTTTGATTAATGTTGAAATGTGCCTGCTGCAAATGTTTGTAGGACTGCAGAGCAGCTATCTGTTGCATGGTACATGCTACTGGTTTACGGCGCCACTGAGTTTTGCAGAGCAGTTTGCACCCCCATTAAATGTTTGCACCCATACCTAGAGGTGTGCTGGTGCACGTGCACGTGCACACACACACACACACACAGTCACACATGTACTCACACATGCACGCACATGCACGCACGCACGCACACACACACACACACACACACACACACACACACACACACACACACACACACACACACACACACACACACACACACACACACACACACACACATATCAACAGCAGCCGTGTCTGTGATTAAAAGGTCATGAAATCACTGGCCTGAGGCTAGATGTGATCTCTGAAAGGTTGGCTAGTATGTTTAGAGATAAATAATGGCCGTACTGTTGATAAGGAGAAAGCAAAGTTAATGTAGAGTTCATTAGAGAGATCTTGGATGTCTGTACAACAACTCCACTGTCTGAGAGGATTGTAGACAGAGGAAGAGCCAGTGTCCCATTGCAATTGATTAACTTTGTCTGCTGTTAACTTTGTCTTCTCCAGATTGCGGTGTATGTGAGCTGTTTTAGATGACATGCAGAGATGGCTGATAGCATTTTTATGTGTTGAACCACTATTAAGGATAAAGGATCGGTGCGACTTTCCACTGCAATGGCAAACAGCTATATAGCTTGCCATGTTTACACAGCCACAATTTTCACCATTATTACCAGAATGACATCATCACTTACTGGTCCTGCATTTCCAAGCCACCATCCATCTAACAAGACATGGTGGGGCTTATGTGTGTGTGTGTGGGGGTGGGGTAAGAAAGAGAGCGTGTGTGCACATATAAATGTGTGTGTGTGTGTGTGTGTGTCTGGCAGAGACAAACACAGGAGAATCCTAAATGTTCTGCTGAGGAAATTCAGCGGAATCTGGGATCCTCAGCTGCCAGCTGCTATGAGCCAAAAGCAACAACCTGCATAGGAGAGGAGGATGTAGGATCTGACACATTCAGAAAACAGAGAAATCACTTAGTTCATCCTTTTTTAAAAAAAAATTATTATTATCTCATTTTATCACAGGTTGACAAATGACACTCAACGAAAGAACCATGCCTTGTGAAAGAATTATTTCTAGCAGTAAACCAGCAGTGATAGCGGGCCCTATTTGTATGTCTGACACTTCTTTGAGGTTCGTAGTCTCTGGGAGTCTCACCCCGGTTTGCCGCTGACCGTTCCTGCTAGATCAGAGGGTCTTTTGACACAAGATGAAGGCTGTATGCAAGACTTGAGCCCACATCATTAAAAGGTCATTACTCCGGCACCAGCCAGCTGTTCCAACACGATGCCCCACAGTCCCCCAGGTTTTCAACAAACAAATATGCTGATTTCCCCAACAGGGGCCATTCCTCAGCTCTGCCAGGATCCAGAATGACTTGTTTTGTGATTGGAAATATTCACCCTATTTGTATGGCAGTTTCTGGCAGGAGAAATGCTGTTGAAAACTGCAGCATAATGCATGTCATATGAAACATGCATTTTTGATGGAGTAAATGTAAAAAACATAAACGGTTAAAACCACAATCCTCAAACTATCCCATTAGCCTCGAATGTTGGGTTCCAGTTAATTAGAGTGAATTTGAATTGTTAACCTTCAGATATGAAGTACAACGTGTTCTGCACTGTACAGTGTACAATGAGATGTACAACTGGTTTGTACAAAGAATAAAAAATGTTGGATATTCATATTTTCCTTTTTATTCTTTCTTCATTGTAGATTCATCTCCATTGTGATGGGATCAGTGATGACATTCGGACAATTTATCTCAATGTTCCTGTTTCACAGTGAATTGTAACTTTTAAAACTGTTTAAAACGGCTTTAGATTATTTTAAATGACTATTGATAGACAACCTTCCTGGCAGGAAATATTTATATCAATATAGATGTGCTTCAGGCTGCAGCTATTTATTGATTTAACTAAATATGATTATGTGTGTGTGTGTCTGTGTGTGCGTGTGTGCATATGTGCATGTAATATATGTGTGAATCGATATAGATAGTGGCTTTAACATTATATTTATGCATAAAAAGTGATGATAATTCTGTGACTGTGGAAGTCACACCAAGAGTCCTCGACCCCTGGATTTGAAAAGGTCATCGTCAGAAATGAAGTAATTAATGTGACGTCTCCATGCTGTTAATCAGCAGCTTTTTCTCTCTAAACAAACTGACTTGCAGCAGCACACGGATTTGGAATATTTAATGCCCCCCCCCTTGTTGTGATGACTCATGACTGTAGCAAGCAACATGTATCGTATCCAGGCTTGTAAACCTTTGTTGGTAGTTTTGAAAGTGTCACTACCAAGCCTTGAACCAATTTGCCCCTCTCATTGTAGGTAGAATAAACTTTGTTGTTTTTTTTTGGATAAGAAGCAACACGGGCTTCTCTCGCGCTCCTCACTTGTCCGATCCATCTCTAAGGGGGAGCACGGGGCAGCGGCATTAAAGGGCAGTAAAGGTTATGTGCTCAGCGAGGGTGGAGAAACTTAAAAATAATAATAATAATAATCAAAAAAAATGTAACCCTGTTGACATTTATTCATTATTATAAGATATCATTTTGAATAAATAATTTCATAGTTTAATAAATAGAATTTACGGTTAAACTGTTAAGATTCATTGACCAGCAATGAAGTTATGATTTTGCTCAATGAGAGAAATGCATATTGGGTAATGTTCATGTTTTACTGAATACAGCATTTAAAAATGTTAATTATATGTTGTGTAATAATATATGTGAAAATGCTTTAAAAATGCCTGTAAGAATAGGAAGAAAGAGGTACATAAATGTGATGAGCCAATCACATTGGTGGTCAAAGGACAAGGAAGTGAGTGGAGGAGAGAAACGGGAAGACCGTGTATGAGACGGGGGAGTTGAGAGAGAGCGACGAACGAGTAAGACGCGAGAAGCGTGTTGTCTGCTGAAAAGGGAAACACGACATGTTATGTTAATGTGTACACCATTTTTAGTGAAAGTGTTCAACCAGGACTCTTATACTAAACTTTAATGGTGATAGTTCTGTCCGTTTTGAGTGAACTACTCAGCACAAGAAGACAGAAAGAAGTTTAAGTTAGCTGCTGACTTAGTGGCTAGTGCTTTTGCATGGACTTTGCTAACAAGCTAGCGACCAGCGACCTCGACTAGTAAAGCCTGTGTGAAACTGCGAAACGGACGACGAACAAAGACCCCGACGGAGCCGGATAGCGTCAGCGGTTTGAGTCTTCTCTTCATCGTGAATCTTCTTGTCATATCTCCTCCTGCTGCCTCCGCCTCGGACCTTGTATATTTGAGGCTACATTCCATTGAGTAAAGGTACTGTTCTTTTGTTTTTTGCCTGCGTGGTGAAGCAGCCATTTTGTTTAAGGCTACAACGTTCACAAGCTACACACAGGCCTGCATCATTTGAACTGGGTGTTTGAAACTAGGCTAGGTTATTGCCGGCTATTTTCTTTTCTTGGGCCCTTATGTTTTCAATGTGTATGTGAATGCATTTGACTGGGAGATTTCAAAAGATATTTGAAAACGAAGCATTTAAACACTGAACAATATTTTCTAAGTAAATGTTTTAATCTTCTTATAACACAGTTGTGGTGAATGACTACTTTTGATATTTTAAGTTAATTATTAAAAGAGTATTTTCTGTTTAAAAGTGGAAGAGTGTTTCAGGGTTACAAGTAATTCTATACATTTTAATTTAATTCTAAAGTGTACGAATTAATGCTTAATTAGTAATTTTGAATGAAAGAGTATTGCATATAGCCCAATAAGTAGTAATTACACACATACAAGTTAAACACTGATATGTTTATTAGGGAATCCCCACTTATTTGATTGATTGGATATATGTTTTAAAGAACTCAGGATAGCCACCTCTCACTATAGCCAAACCCACTAGAGAGGCGCTACAAAAAACAAAAAAAAACCCAAAATAGCATTGGTAAATTGTCAGCCGAACTTTGCGATCATGTACATGTGGCACTTGGCGACTTAATTACTCGACTTGTTTCGTTTTCATATCCCATAATGCACTTCATCCTCCCACCCAGGCTAAGAGGTGGCTGCCTTCTGCAGCCCCGCTGTGTGCATGCAGCTCAGCCTCACTAATAAAGCCATGAGCATTAGCGCGGCATGGGGGGGCTGCAGTGCCCCCTAGTGGTGGGTGCAGCCCCCCAGCATTGGCAGGTGGCTGTGCAGTGTGTAACATCTTAGACGCAACAGTATGCCTAACTTTTCCTAACGTACAACTACAAAATAAATAAAACATGCGGTAGAGAATCCAGAGGGCAGCCGGGAGCCGCCGCCACAGCCGGGACTTGTGTGTCTCCTGCACCACGGGCAACTGCGCTATCAAGCCGACTAAAGGGTCCGTCCCATTAGACTATGGAGGTAGATTTGTCTTTTTATTATCCAATCAAAAATAACTCACCTCAACCAAAAAATATTTTCAATCAAAGAAAAAATGTGTTTGAATACAAAAAAATATTTGAGATCCAAAAAATTGCATTTGAAAACTTATTTTAAGTTTTCATTTAGTTTTATTTTAGTTAACGGACAAGATCAGGCAGGAGTCTCCATGGACGATGATGTTCGCGGATGACATTGTGATCTCTAGCGAGAGTAGGGTGCAGGTTGAGGACAGCCTGGAGAAGTGGAGGTATGCACTGGGGAGAAGAGGAATGAAAGTCAGAAGGGGCAAGACGGCATGCCTACGCATGAATGAGAGGGAGGATAGTGGAATGGTCAGGATGCAAGGAGTGGAGGTGACAAAGGCATTTGAGTTTAAATACTTGGGGTCAACTGTCCAAAGTAAGGGGGAGTGCAGTAGAGGGACCGCTCAGGTTGGACTGTTTGAAGACAAAGCAAGAGAGGCAAGATTGAGATGGCTTGGACATGTGTGGAGGAGAGATGCTGGGTATATTGGGAGAAGGATACTGAATATGGAGCTGCCAGGAAAAAGGAAAACAGGAACGCCAAAGAGGAGGTCTATGGATGTGGTGAGGGAAGACATGCAGGTGGCTGGTGTGACAGAGGAAGACGCAGAAGACAGGAAGAAATGGAAACGGATTATCCTCTGTGGCAACCCTTAATGGGAGCAGCCAAAAGTAGTAGTAGTAGAATTAACATGAGTCAAGATTCTGCTTACTACACAGATCACAAAAGAGAGCAGTCACAAGCCCAATGTAGCCAAGCTAGTGGACCACTCAATGGCACTAACCTGCTTGACAAGTATGGAAGACGGACAAAGTGTGGAATTAGTCAAAGCACATACCATTGGGTAAAATATTGCCCACACAAGAAAGAACACGTAAAGATGACAAATGAAAATAAATGCAGTGAAGAACCTGGGGAGTGTAACATAACACTGTTTTCCAAGGAATCAGAGTGTGACATATTCATGATTGAGGCTCTAGGATTGGCTATAATTGATACAGCTTGCAGAAGGACAGTCTGCAGTGAAAAATGGCTGAATAACTATGTAGAGGGACTAAATGAGAGAGTGCAGGAAGTGACAAACACGGAGAGTAGCAGGCCTTTCAAGTTTGGGGATGGACGAGTTGTGCAGTTCACAAGAAAAGTCGAAATCCCAGCCAAGGTAAGAAAAACAAAATGCTGCATAGAAACAAAAGTAGTCCCTTCCGACATCCCCTTACTACTAAACAAAACCTCACTAAAAAGGGCAGGAGCTGTTTTGAACTTAGAGAATGATACAGCAGTAATGTTTAAACAATTGTTAGCTCTAGAGGTTACTTCCTCAGGGCACTATTGTGTAAACATATCAGATAAACCCTCCCCAAGTGATACATATGAAAACGTAGTACTAGCCATTACAGAAAATATGACTGAGCAACAAAAGCACAAAGCTTTACTGAAACTTCACAGGCAGTTTGGCCATGTGTCAGCTGATTAACTCAAAAACTGCTGATGAATGCTGGAAATGTGGATGATGAGTGCACTGCTATTCTGGAAGAGATAGTAAGTAAATGTGAGATATGTCTCAAATACGATAAGCCGAAGCCCAAGCCTGCTGTTGGTCTGCTCCCGATACAACAAGACTGTGGCAGTGGATTTACACAAATTAGAACCCAATGTCTGGTACCTCCACATCATCAATCACTTAACTCGGTTCAGCGCTCGTAGTATTGTCACTTCCAAGAAACCAAGTGTGATAGTGAAACATATCATGCACTCCTGGATCAATGTCCACGGTCTGCTGGAGCGACTTTTCAGTGACAAAGGAGGGGAGTTCAACAATGATGAAATGAGAGACATGGCAGAGACCTTCAATCTTGAGATTAAGACCACTGCTGGCTACAGTCCGTGGAGCATTGGCTTGCTGGAACACCATAATCAAACGCTCACGGAAATACTGTTGAAAGTAAAACTCAACAATGGATGTGACCGGAGAACGACCCTGGATTGGTTACTCATGTCAAAGAACACAATGCAGAATGTACATGGTTTCAGTCCATACCAGCTGGTATTTGAACAAAATCAAAATCTTCCCTCTGTCTTAGTGGATAAGCCACCTGCTTTGGAAGGCACTACTATGAGTGCATGGGTGGGACAACACATAACAGTGCTACACACAGCAAGGAAAGCATTCACGGAGGCAGAGTGCTCAGAGAGAATAAGGAGAGCTCTAAGAAAGTAGCTTCGTCCCACAGATGCACAGTATGAAACCGAGGACAAAGTTTTCTACTAGATGACGTACTGTGTTGAATGGAAAGGCCCTGGAGTTGTGATAGGACAAGATGGGGTGATGGTGTTTGTACATCATGGTGGGACATATGTCAGGATTCGTCACTCTAGGTTAAGGAAGGCTAATGCTTATCACAGTGAAGTAGCTGGTGCTGAAGGTCTAGAGCGCCCTACAGAAAATGACACTCAGGGTAATACTAATACTGATAATGATGCGGACAATGACAATGATGCTAGAAATGTTGCAGGGGTGCTCGACAATGCTATAGATGATGCTGAGGGTGTCAATCATCAGGATGATCAACACCTACTAGGCATAAAAGTAGGAGGCTCTCTAGCACTAACAACAGGACAGACAATTACCTATGTGGACAATGACACCAGTATTTCTCGCACAGCAAAAGTGATGGGAAGAGCAGGAAAGGCTACAGGAAAGCACAAGAATTGGTACAATCAGAACCCGCTGACATTGCAGGTACTATGAGGTCAGCTGATCTTGCTCAGGTAGATAATCTTCAGATTGAGCCACTGAACAATATGCTCTGATATACATGAAAATGATGTGTTAGTCACAGAGGATGTTTCATTTGACAATGCAAAACTTGATTAAATTAGTAATTGGAAGAGAAATGCATTGTTTGAGGAGGTAAAAGACATTGGTCAAAAGCAGGTGTCCACCATGTGGGTGTGTACACTGAAAGAAACCCCTGATGGTATAATACCCAAAGCACGTCTAGTAGCAAGGGACATTGAGTGTTAACCTTTTTGTGGGTATTTTTTTAAAAAGAGGGGAGATTGTTAAGTTAACTTTTGTTGATGCCTCTATACCACTCTTTACGGTAGCCCTCTCTGTGTTATGTGGCACACGCACTGTGATGACATGTTTTGTTGTGGACGGTGGCGGTGGCCATGCTGGTGTGACCTGCTGTTGAGAGCAAAAAGTAAAGGAACTAAACTAAATGGAAAACGTGTCATTATTGATAAATTAACACAAACTGTACAGTTTGGTGGAGGAGGGATGAACTAGAACGGAGATTGTGAGCCAGGTATGGGGTTGTTTTTCAAGGTTTGGGCTAGGCCCCTTAGTTCCAGTGAAGAAAAATCTTAATGCTTCAGCATACCAAGATATTTTGGACAATTCTATGCTTCCAACTTTATGGGAACAGTTTGGGGAGGGCACTTTTCTGTTCTAGCATGACTGTGCCACAGTGCAGAAAGCAAGGTCCATTAAGACATGGTTGAGTGCGTTTGGTGTGGAAAAACTTGACTGGCCTGCACAGAGCCCTGACCTCAACCCCATCGAACTAGAATGGAGGGATGAACTAGAATGGAGATTGCGAGCCAGGTCTTCTCGTCCAGCATTAGTGCCTGACCTAACAAATGCTCTTCTCGATGAATGGGCAAAAATTCCCACAGACACACTCCAAAATATTGTGGAAAGCCTTCCCAGAATAGTGGAAGCTGTTATAGCTACAAAGGCGGGACCAACTCCATATTAATGCCTATGGATTTAGAATGGGATGTCATAAAAGCTCCTGTAGGTCTAATGGCCAAGTGTCCCAATACTTTTGTGTGTGTGTGTGTATATATATATATATATATATATATATATATATATATATATATATATATATGTATATATATGTATATATATATATACAGACACACACACACACACACACACACGAAACAGGAATAACCTTTGTGCAGAGAAGATAACTTTCAGATTCTTCACTGTAACCAGCTACTTAATAACATTGGCAATATATTTTGACATCAATTTACATGCAGAACAGGTTTTACTAGTCAAGTCAATTTTATTTGTATAGCCTAATATCACAAACCATTTGTGATCATTACACTACCCCCTCCTTCAGGAAGCACTCAGTATACCAGCTCTCTTATGCCTCTGAGCGCACACGCTTCTGATGGCCTCACCATCCCATTTCTGACACCAATGTAGCGAACTCAGGGGGTAGCCGGGAACCGCCGCCGCAGCTGGGATACGAACCCGGGTCTCCCGCACCATGGGTGACTACGCTAACCAGTCGACTAAAGGGTCCGACCCATTAGCCAAGGGCTAGCAAGTCTAGTTATCCGTGGTCGTTAGAATACGTTTATTTTAAACAGTGGGCTAGGACTGCGTGGAATGTACATATTTAATAATAAAGTGAGCAAACACTCCATTCCAAATCTGCTACACACAAACCTTACTAACAAAACAATGACATCATACTGTTGCTCTGACAGTTGGCAGTTCTGCGCTGGGGGAGTGCATTTTCTAATGGGACTGTTAGTCGATTTAAAATTGGGTTTTAATGATGTGGTGTTCATGTTGTTATTCTTGTGTTGTTGTTTTCGGGGTTTGACTAAGACTAAATGGGAGACCATTTACTGACTGACTGACTGTAGGACCGTGACCGGGACTGATGTCGCCACTTGGGACATGGGGGAGTAGGGGCTCGTTAGGTTGTCGGTTCTGCTCCGCTCTGGCTGGTGTGAATAAAAGAGCACTTGTGGTGTATGAGGCATGGGAGTTGAGATTAAAAAGAGATCTCTGCCTCTCGACTTATTCTTCCACGCCAGCTTGCCATAAAACTTTTCGTTTCAGCTGGCAGCCTCCCTACTTCCATTTTCCCACGCGCCTGGCCACAAGTGTTGGTTAAATAAAATGTGATAAATATATACACTGAAAACTAAAAGACATGCCCAATTCAATGTATATAATGTGTTATTAACTCATCACCTTTACTGGTGTTTATAGTTTTGTTGTAGATTTAGGCTAGTTTCTTTGTCAATAATGATGGTGTTACTTCTTGTATCCCTCCTTACCATATGCCAAATTGAACTTCGATCAATCTTGCATACTATATCATTGTGGTATCTAATTTCAGTTAACATAAAGGCTATTCTATCACTTCTTTTTTTTCCTCTTACTTGGGCTATGATGCTGTGTTTCCTTGTTTAGCAGTCAAATGCAAGTATTGAAACAGTCCTCTATCTCTCGATCTTCATCACTGCTTTCCTTCCTCTCCCTCTTTTACAAGACACCTGGAGGAGTTGAGAGTTGCAACTTTTTGCAATTGTTAATACGGATCCAAATGAACAGGTTGGAAAGGAGGAAAACTGTCCTTTATGTCATTTTGTAATCACCTCCTTTCTCAGTCTGCCAGCTTTCTGAATCATTTATAACTAATTCAGTATCTGCTTTTATGATGAGAAGATGCCAGTTAATGTGTAATTTTTGCCACAAAAAAACATGTTTTCTTTATTTCTAGAGAAATATGACACAGCTATGTTATCGTAAATCATGGCACCACTGAAAATCTTGGACATACAAACAACTGAAAGCAGCCTCTGGCTACATTAGTCGGGAGACGTAGTGAAGGATGAAAGAGAGGAAAGATGAAAAAAGACATTTAAGGAGGAAGTGATGGAGGCTGTGGAGTGGTGTGATAAGGTGGAACGGCTGAGTAGGCTTGTGAAAATCCAGAATATGGTGGCTCAGGATCAGAGGGAGTCTGAGATGCTGAAGGACCTTTGGCAGGCTGAGCAGAGAACGAGGGAGGGATATTGAGAAGTGTTGAAACTGAGGAGCTGAAGGAAAGAATGGTCATGATGAATGGGACGCTTGCAGAGGAGAGAGCCAAGGTTTACCATTGCATTACGATGGAGAGTCCTTTCCCAAGGTTAACCATTGCATTACGATGGAGAGTCCTTTCCACAAACCAAAATCCTTAGAGTAAGACAGTTTTCAGCTGATGTGAGACACTTGACTCACAGCAGAAAGGTGGTAGGGCCAGGGATGTGGATAAGAAATGCAGTAACGTATTCAAAATTGATTAAAAAGCTTGCTTAGATGGAGAGAGGTTAAGGTATATGATAATAGTTGACCTTCACAAAACGTAAGCAGAAAAAGAAAGATACTTGATGACCTCCAGCCTCAGAAATGCTAGAGGGAATGTAAGAAGGAGGAAGTAAAAGAAAAGTTTCAAATGCTTGTAATCTTGAAGGGGCTGTTTTGCAAAGATGGCTTTGTTGTTGTCTACTTTCCTCCAGGGGCTCTACGGTTAACTCTGCCCCTCAGGGATGTGGCACAAAAGCTGAAGGGATGATTAAAACCCCATTTGGACAGGATTTCTTTCTCTAAGGGAGATCCGCTGATATAATTTATCTCAGAACTATGTATTCTTTTTAATCCTATCCGGATGGAAGATGTTGGTGGTTTTTTTTCCCTCCAACCAAAATAATATTTCCAATTCCAGCCACAAATACCTACTGTTTTTCAGCAAACTCATGGGTGCGCTGGTAATTTTAGTCCTGTCAGGGTAGATGCTGAGGTAATTTGAGGCATATTAAGTGTTTGCAAAGCTGTTGAGAACAATTTGTACGGAAAACATTGGACTGTTAAATAAAAAAAAAAAATTCAAGATATGTTGATTCAATTTATATTGTTTGTAATATAAGTGCATCTTAAGAAAAAAAACAAAACAAAAACAAATCAATGCGATCATTGCACTTTGTCCAGTCAAACTTTTAACACAGTTAAATGAATATTTTGCCTAAATGTTTATTTCTGTTCCAATGTCTCCCCTTATTTCTGCCGAACAATTGATCAAGCCATTTCTAGCTTTTTATGTGTGGAAAGACACCCAGAATCAGTAAATCAATTCTTCAGAGATGCAAATTTAACAGTGGACTTTCTCTGCCAAATTTCCAGATGTATTATTGGGCGACACATGTTAAAAAAAAAATCACTTTGGCTTAAGTCAACAGATCTGCCATGGTGCAAGTTAGAGGCACAGTCCTGTGTTTTATCTTCCCTAATGGCTCTGCTTACCTCCCCTATTGCAACCAACCCCTCTGGCTTTACAAATAACCAAGTGGTACGTTCCACCCTAAAAATATGGTATCAGTTCAGGAGGCATTTTAAATTTATTTCAGCATCCACTTTAGCTCCTGTACTGAGGAATCATTTATTTCAACCCGTGTCTACAGCCTCCACCTTTTCTGTATGGCATGACAAAGGCCTGACATTTTTTAGAGATCTGTGTAAGGACGGTATCTTTCATAGTTTTGCAGATCTATCATGTGAATTTCCTCTTCCACCTTCTCATGTCTTTTCATTATTTTCAAACTAGGCACTGCGTTAAGTCTTTGTTTCCACTTTTCCTCTCCTTTCCTCTGAGTCAACCCTGGGATGAGTTTCTCAGGACTGATCCCTGTCAAAAGTCACTCATTTTGAAGGTTTATAACAAACTTCTGTCATGTGACAGTTCACCAGCCACTAAAGTCAAGGCTGCCTGGGAGCTTGAACTGGGCTTGAACCTGGATGATGACTGGTGGGACACTGCTCTTAACAAAATTCACACAAGCTCAACTTGTGCTCAACTCACACTCATACAGTTCAAGGTACTATTTAGGGTTAATTTTTCCAAAGTGCAATTGTCACAAATTTATTCCAATATCACTGACAGTTGCAATAAATGTCATGCTTCATCCTGCAATCTCACCCATATGTTCTACTCCTGTCCTTTATTACCTTGTTTTTGGCAGAACTACTGTGATACTATGTCAAAAATACTTTCAAAAACTATAAAAGTATCTCCCCATATTGCCATATTTGGGCTCCCAATTCACATCTCTAAGCAGTTAGATGTTCTTACTGGCGAGTCACCACCTTCTTCCCCACTGGAAGTCTACCAAAGCTCCGTCCAGCACTCAGTGGCTCAGGGACACTACGTCCTTTCTTAAGCTGGAAAAGATCAAATACACTGTGAGAGGTAACTCTGATAACCTCTATGGCAGATGGCAACCCTTTTTGATGTTTCTTAACTCTCTTCAATCTCTGTCCTGATTAATGCCCCCTCCCCTTTTTTCTGTTCTTTTTCTCTTCTCTTCTTTTTTTTATTTTTTATTTTATTTTTATGGTTGTTATGGTTGTGTTGATTTATTAATTGATTTGCTTCCTTCATAAATGTGTTCTTGTTTTTTTTCCCCTTTGATACTACAAAAAAGTAAAAACTTTGTACAAACAGAGGGACACACCTCATATACCTCTATCCGAGATGGACTCCCACACTTATGGTTATGGTGTTTTCCAACCAAATTTAAAATCATCACCATCTCCAATCATATATGAGGGGGAAGGTGCCTTTTCTTGTCCAATGGTTTGTTTTTATTCTATTCTATTCTTGGTGAATGTGGTCAGCGCATATGCCCAGCAAGTTGTGTGTGAGGTGGAAGAGAAAGCATAATACTGGAGTGAGTTGTATGAATGGGTGGAGAGTGTACCCAAGGAATAGAGAGTGGTGATTTTGCGGACTTCAGTGGGCATGTTGGTGAAGGGAATGGAGGTAATGGGTAGATATGGTGTCAAGGAGAGGAATGTGGAAGGACAGATGGTGGTGGATTTTGTGAAAAAGATGGAAATGGCTGTGGTGAATACATATTTCAAGAAGAGGGAGGAACATGGAGTGACACATAAGAGTGGAGGAAGGTGCACACATGTGGACTATATAAGCAAAAAAATGGGGGCTGATGGTTAGTGAGTGTCAGAGCCACTATCCAGGATTAAACAAGGAACATCCATGAGTACATCTGAAAGAGGTCCCCCCAGGACAAACTGCTGAGTGATTACCTCAGGCAGCACAAGACAGAGTGGGGAGGAAGAGGAAAAGGAGGCGGCATGGAAGACACAAGCCCCTCCATGGGGTGTACCATTGACAGATAGAAGACATGGCTGACATCAAGAAATCCTTGGAGTGGCTAGAAAAGGCTGGACTGAAGGACATCACAGTGGCTGTGATCATAGCAGCACAAGAACAAGCACCAGATCGGTTGAGGCTAAAGTCTACCACACCAGACAAGACCCAATATGCAGGCTATGGAAAGACAACCGTGAGACAGTCTAGCACTCAGTAGCAGGGTGCAATATGCTATCTGGGAAAGTGTGCACTGAAAAGCATAACCAAGTGTAGAGGAATATCTTTACTAAATACACACTGGAAGTCCCCAAGTCCAAATGGAAGAAACCACCAAAGGTAGTTGAGAATGGCAGAGCTAAGATCCTGTGGGACTTCAAGTTCCAGAATGACAAGCAGGTGCTGGCTAACCAACCAGACACTGTGGTGGGCGACAAGGAACAGAAGACAGCAGTAGTGATCAATGTAGCAATCCTGAGCAATGGCAACATCAGGAAGAAAGAGCATGAGAAGCTAGAGAAATACCAAGGGCTGAGGGAAGAACTAGATCGGATATGGAAGGTGAAATCCACAAGAGTCCCAGTGGTAATAGGAGCAATAGGGACTGTGACCCCCAAACTGGGAGAGTGGTTCCAGCTGATTCCAGGAACAACTTCTGAGGTCTCTGTCTAGATTCAGGAATCAGGAACACTTTGTTTGTCATTTCATTTCATGTACTTGCATACATGAAATAAAACAAATGTTGTTTCCTCCAGCACACAGCAGTGCAACACAAAGACAAAAACAAATATCTAAAAACTACAAGAACACATATATCAAACTACAAATAATAATAATAATAGATAAATGAAATCACTGTCTGAGAGAACAAACACCAGGATGAAGCTTAGCCTGCCCAGCTTCCACGTCCTGTCAGACCGCCCTCGGTGTTTCCTTCTCAGGCGCAGCTCCAGGCATTGCCATGGTCCCTGGGCCCACCGGACTCACAGACCAGGCTCCCCTGGCTGATCCAATGCCAGCTCTCCCAGCCAGACACATTCGACACACCTCCTCACACTCCACATGACGACACCAAAAACACAGTCAACGCTAGGCGAGGCTGCCGCCAGACTGCGCTCAGTGTTATTGGAACTGCCGGTCTTCATGGTCTAGCAGTTAGTTTATTCTGCCCCGCTTCCGCATCCTGTCAGACTGCCCTTGATGTTTCCTCTTTGGGCACAGCAATGGGCAAGGCCGTGGTCCCTGGGCCCACAGGACGCAACAGACCAAGCTCTCCCAGCCATCGAATGAAGATGTGGACAGATGTGGACAGATGTGGACAAAGACAATGCATGGATGGTACTGGGTGAGGCCGCCACAAACGTAAGTTCATGCCAGCATCTTCCCACACCAGTACCGAGCGAGGCCGCTGCAAACTGGAATTTGCTCCGCCATCTTCCGAGTGAGTGCAGTCCGAGGAACAACTAAGATACTGTGCAGCACCCTCAAATTCCCAGGCCTCTGGTAGAGGACCTGAGCTTGAGGAAGACACACACCACCTGAAAAAACATGAGAATTTGTGTGTGTGTGTGTGTGTGTGTGTGTGTGTGTGTGTGTGTGTGTGTGTGTGTGTGTGTGTGTTAGAGTGAGTGAGTGAGTGACAGAGAGGGGAAGAGAAGGTGGACAGCCTAGCCTGTTTCACACACTGTTTCTCTAAGTTATCTAAAGCTTACTCTCAGCTTTGCTTTGTCACTTTTTGACCTGCCCGCCCGAACCCATAATATTTTCTAGTAGGCTCCCCCGAACCCACCCGACCCGGGGGTCAACATGCGGGTCGAGTGGGTTGTGGGTCGACTCGCGGATACTGCACATACCCTGGTGGGGAGCGCTACTCCTGTGGTGTGAGGAGAGGGGGACAGACAGACAGACTGTCAGACATCTTCATCTTCATCTTTCTTTCAGATCCCCATTAATCCCTGTCTCAGCAGTGACTATTCTTCCTGGGGGT
Source organism: Lampris incognitus (assembly GCF_029633865.1). NCBI lineage: Eukaryota > Metazoa > Chordata > Actinopteri > Lampriformes > Lampridae > Lampris > Lampris incognitus. The sequence continues at coordinate 37,290,165 of NC_079217.1, forward strand.
CTAATAATACAATAGTTAATTTACAAGTCAACTGGTAAAAACATAGCACATATCAATACAACAGCAATAACCAGAAACATCATGCAAAACTAAACCTATCAAACAGCTTTGGGTACTACACGAAATTCTCTATATGCATCATACCCAATTAGACAAAAAACAAAGACAATTCCCATAAATGAGAAAAAATATTAATTAAATTAAATTAAAATAATATATTAGAATGATTAAAATAAAGCCAACATAACTCATAACAGGATACAGTAAACAGACATAAAAAATAAACCTATTCTAAAACGATCTCTAAGGGATAGGTTTAGGGTTAGGGTCAGCACTTGTCACGGTGTAATTGGTGTTATGTGTCAAACAATTCAAAAACGGCCAGAGAGGTTTGAGCATCCCTGTCAAAGCCAAACTCACCCCCAGCTTGTTATATCCATCACCAATTTGTATTTTTACCTTTTGTAAATAAAACTGAAAAAAAAAGATTCAATGCCTGATGATGTTACAGTTACAGTAGTCTTTCCAGCACAATTGTTTATTACAGCTATTGCACTTACTGAAAGAGGGCATTGCCAAATTTGACTTTAAACATCTCTATTGTTCTGCATTAAGAGCAGAAGTCACACATTGTTTCAGGAAATGGGAGTAATCTGGCAAACTGAGGGTTTAAGTGCTTTGGGGGCAGGTAATATTGACTATTCAGAGTTGATATAAATTATACTTCGGCAAATATTATCATAAAACTTAATCATCTGATATGAACATTTTACTATCATGATGATATTTTCATTTTTCTCCATATGACCCAGCTCTATAAAATATAGGGTAACTACAGATACAACTACAACCACAAATAATTGAATTCATCTAAATAAAGTAAATTTGAGGCAAATTTGTAATTTGTGATATTGGGCTATTCAAATAAATTGACTTAAAGTGGCATTTTGTTTTAAATAAATTCGCATTATATTACCAGTGCAGCTCTCTCAATGTCACGGGTCCTTGAAGGCTCCAAATATAGACCTGATTGGATAAGAGCCATGCAAACGATGCTGACTGTATCGGCCATTGGATACCCAATGTCCTACTGAGCATCGATTAAAATGGCCTTAGGGAAAACAAATAAGTGTGACTGTCAAACTCCTCACAAACACGGACGTGGACGCACACTCAAAGATGTTCCCAGTTTTCATTCAGCATATCACACAACGTCATCCATTTTGTGTCACGCATACACAGCTTTTGTTTAGATATCCTTCCTACTTTTCCCTTTTTCACCAGCTGTACTTCTTTCTCTTTCCAAGAACACCTCCCGAAGAAGAACAAATCTGTGTGTGTGTGTGTGTGTGTGTGTGTGTGTGTGTGTGTGTGTGTGTGTGTGTGTGTGTGTGTGTGTGTGTGTGTGTGTGTGTGTGTGTGTGTGTGCGCACACTTGTATTGTTTTTGCTGATCTGGCTTTTGCCTTACTCTAAATGAGGTGAAGATCAAACGTGACCTGGAAAGCTTCCTGGTTAATCAGCTCGCAGACCCAGATTCAATAAGAGATTGCAGGGTTTTACATGAGTTAATGAGTTAAAGAGTAGCTGCAAACTTAAATAGATTTTGAGGGGAAAAACAGGAATATATGGTTTCCTTTCGATAAAAGACATCAGTCTTGGATGAAACATCAACATGTTCATGATAATACATCATGTGTTCAATGCTTTTGACTCCAGATTTGTCACGTGTGCAAAATAAAACATTCATTCATTCATCCATTCATTCATCTTCAGCCACTTCTCTGGGGTCGGGTCACAGTGGGAGCAAGCTAAGTAGGGCACTCCAGATGTCTCTCTCCCCAACAACCTCCTCCAGCTCCCCCAGGGAGATTCCAAGACGTTCCCAAGCCAGTTTGGACATGTAGTCCCTCCAGCGACTTCTGGGTCTACCCCGGGGTCTCCTCCCAGTTAGCCATGCCTAGCAAACCTCCAAAAGAAGGCGCCCAGGAGGCATCCTAATCAGATGCCCAAACCACCTCAACTGGCTCCTTTCGACAAGAAGGAGCAGCGGCTCTACTCCGAGCTCCCACCGGATGTCCGAGCTCCTCACCCTCTAAGGCTGAGCCCAGACACCCTATGAAGTAAACAAACTCATTTCAGCCACTTATATCCGCGATCTCACCCTTTTGGTCACTACCCAAAGCTCATTACCATAGGTGAGGGTTGGAGCAAATATTGACTGGTAAATTGAGAACTTTGCCTTCCGGCTCAGCTCCCCCTCCCTACAATGGTCCGGTACAACATCCACATTACTGCTGATCTCCCGCTCTGTCCTACCCTCACTCATGAAAAAGACCCCAAGATACTTGAAGTCCTTCACTTGAGGCAACAGCTCATCCCCAACTTGGAGGGAGCAATCCACCATTTTCCGGTAGAGAACCATGGCCTCAGACTTGGAGGTGCTGACTCTCACCCCAGCCATTTCACACTCAGCTGCAAACTGCCCCAGTGCATGCTGGAGGTCGCTTTCTGATGAAGCCAACAAAACCACATCATCTGCAAAGAGCAGAGATGTAATTCTGAGGTTCCCAAAACGGACACACTCCTCACCTTAGCTGCACCTTGAGATCCTGTCCATGATTATCACAAAGAGATTCGGAGACAAGCGACAACCTTGGCGGAGTCCGACAAAGTGTTTGATTATGTGCCGAGAATGCAGACACAGCTCTCACTTTGGTTATACAAGGACCGGATGGCTTGAAGCACCTGCCCCAGTACCCCATACTCCCGCAGTACCCCTCACAGAGTGCCATGGGGTACACCGTCATAAGCCTTGTCCAAGTCCACAAAACACATGTAGACTGGCTGGTCAAACTCCCATGCCCCACTTCCGCAAGGGTAAAGAGTTGGCCCGTTGTTCCACGGCCAAGACGGAATCTGCATTGTTCCTCCTGGATCTGAGGTTTGACAGCCGGTAGGAGCCTCTTTTCCAGCACCCTAGAGTAGACTTTCCCAAGGAGGCTGAGCAATGTGATGCCCCGATAATTGGAGCGCATCCTCCGGTCCCCCTTTTTAAATATGGGAACCACCATCCCAGTCTGCCATTCTACGGGTACTGTCCCTGACCTCCATGTGACACTGAAGAGGCGTTTCAACAAATACAGCCCAACAATGTCCAGAGCCTTTAGCATCTCAGGGCGAATCTCATCCATACATGGCGCCTTGCCACTGAGGAGCTTTTTATCTACCTTAGAGACATCTGTCAGGGATATGGATGGGGCTTCCCCTGAGTCTTCAGACTCTACTCCTCCACTGAGGACGTGTTAGCCGGCTTCAGGAGCTCCTCAACATGTCCTTTCCACTGCTCGACAACATCCCCAGTCCGGGTCAACAGTTCCCCTCCCTGGCTGAACACAGCTTGAGACAAGCCCTGATTCCCTTTCCCGAGTCGCCGGATGGTTTGCCAAAACTTCCTTGAGGCCAACCGAAAGTCCTCCTCCATAGCCTCACCGAACTCCTCTCACACCCGAGTTTTTGCTTCCACGACCGCCAAAGCGGCAGCCCTTCTGGCCTCCCAGTACTTGTCTGCTGCTTCAGGAGACCCCTGGGCCAACCAAGTCGGAATTGCCCTCTTCTTCAGCCTGATGGCTTCCCTCACCGCCAATGTCCACCAGGGGGTTCTTAGGTTGCCACCTGGACAGGCACTGATGACCAAAATAAAACATATTGAACAATAACTCTCCCACTAATCAGAGAGAGACATATTGACCAATCAATGCCCCTTTATTGTCTTTATTGTAACACAGACCCCACCCCTTCCGCACCCAACCAGAAATATCTTATTTCTGAGCATTATCTAAATTGAGAACAGCATGCCGAGGCTGATGGGGCACAGCTAGGGAATGAGGATGCTTTTTAATTGGCATCTGTCCAGATTCACTATGATGTTGCAGCACATGTTTGCATGTGCAGATTGAGGGAAGAGAAGCATCATCAGAATGTGTACATATTGTATGTTGTAACTTTGGGTAATCTGATTTGTCACATCAAAATCTGGGGGGATAAAATGTGGAAGTTTTCCACATATTTTATTAAGGGAAATGTGTCATTAAAAGTGACTTGTTTGTGCACAGGTAATTGCATATGGTTCATCAAGTGTGAGTAACACCCAGTTTTGTCCGGTCTCCACACACTCACATTTTGAAAAGCTGGATTAAGGTGGCAGTGTTGTAGTAGAACATCTTACACCAGGTTCTCACAAGTCTTCCCAGAAAGGTTAGTTTGTTAATGCTGGCTTGTCGCCTTTCTATTCGCCCCAGAGTTTATTGGTCTAACACACTGGACCCCACTATGTGTCTCGGCAATGCAGTATTCAGTATAGGTATCTGATACTTCCATATGACTAAAAGCGAAAATTCACCTATTTTAAACCTTATACCTATCTGCAACAGGGATAGCGCATGAAAAACGCCTGCTGTTGTTCCCAATCGTTTCTGCATCTCTGGGGCGGCAGTGAAAGAGGTTTTTTTTTCTTTTTTCCTTGCCTCCAAGCGACATATTGTGACACCAGTTGGTGGCCAGAAAAGCTACATACAGCCTAGCAGGGTTTCTAATAGTCTAATCTAAACATGCTGTACAAATAACACCCTCATTTTCTCAGCTGAGCCTCGTTTCCGATGCGTTTTTTTTTTTTTTTTTTTATTGAAACGAGTACAAATGGTACAGCAACACTGTATATACATGCCATCAGACCAAGCAACTATAACCTTACATGTTCACATTCGATAGTCATAACAAAAGTAAATAAATACAATAAATAAATAAAAACAAACTATATTATTATTATTGTTAATGATGATAATAATAATAATAATAATAATAATAATGTTGAACAAAAATAAAACACTTTTGCCAGGCAGTAAATTTAAAGTGCACATTAAGTGAAAATGTTATAACGTAAGAAAGCATCACATGTTTGACTGCTTTTCTATTTGTGCTTCTGGAAATGGGAAATATATATTTCTAAATTTCTATAATTAAAGCAGGAAATAATTGTTTATTATGTTAAAAAATAATTTTATGGACGTGCAATTTTGTAAAAAATAAAACATAATAACAAGATTTATTAAGTAAAACGTATTGTTACTTTCAATATTCGTGTCATGGAAACCAAACAATACAATTTAAGGGAAAAATTAGACTTTGGATAATTAAAAGCATTTAGTTCCTTCTAGAAACGGTGTACTCCCAAAATAAATGTGTGCTTGTCTCAATTTGAGTTTTGCACAAAGAACCACTGGGGTTCGTAGTTTTTACCAATCTTCTCTACTCGTTGGGTAAAACATGAGTAATAATTTAAAGGAAACCTCTTTTATTTACATTTATTAAAAATGTGTGTGGTAGCGTCCAAACTTTCTTTCCAGCAGATATTAGTAATGACCGATGCGTAATGTTACGTTACGTTATGTTAGGTACTGTGCAATCAGTACCGCTGTGTAATGTGGTAGACTGGAGCAATAACATCTTCACTGGGTATTATGTTGATGGAGATGTCGGTGTTGTCCTGCTCACACAATCTTTCACACAGTGCCCACCTGTACCAGAATGCATTGCTGTAAGTTAGCCTCTGCGCTGGTGTTGTGCGACGTCATTTCCACAACGTAGCGGAACGGAAACATAACCGATGCGTCATGTTACGTTACGTTTTTTTTTAATTGCAAAAATTCTCATACAGGAATCAACGTAACAGTGATGTATATACAACTTGGAACAGAAAAGAGAAACTCAATGAACAAAACAGACTACACATTTAAAATATAACAATGTTATATGTAATGAAAAAAATACAAACTGAATAAAAAATAAAATTAAATAAAAAGAAAAAAGAAATAAAAACAATTGCATTAAAATTGAAAATAAATATAAGAATAAAGAAGTATTAAGCCACATAATTGTCAGAGGATTATTTAAAGATATTGTCATAGTAGTTTAACAATGTTGTACTCTTGTCTTTTAATAATCTAATAGAATTTAAGAAAGATTCAAGATCAAGCAGGAAATTTAAAAATTTCTGCTTGTGTACAAAGAGTTTTGCCAATAAAAAAAACAAAAAATGAATTGCCATAATAGCAAACTATGTCTTTTAGGGTAAAGGAATAGGCTCCAGCATCCCCGTGACCCTGAGAGCAGGATAAGCGGTTAAGATAATGGATGGATGGATGGAATGCGTGATGTTTGCATTAAATAAAATGTGAGATCCGAGATCGTTCCAAAACGTATTTATTACTGAACAACTAAAAAATAAATTAACTGGAATCTCTTCATCATTTCCACAAAAAGTGCAGCAGCCATCAATATCTGTGGACTTTGCTATAAGAGTGTTAGTTGGGTATATGTTGTGCAGAAGATTGAAATGAATCTATTTTACCTTATTTGAAATACAGTATTTATATGGTAACAATCAAGCCCTCCTCCAATAAATGTCCTCAACACAAGAATCCCAGCAGAACTTGCCTCTAGGTGTCACTTTGTTCTTTCTTTTGCATATTCTTCTGATATGTTTATTGTTACATTTTTTTTTGTCGGTGAGTCCAATTCCATCTAACATTAGCAACAAAAGCATAGTTTTAGTCTCCCCGCTGCATAGATGACTTTTTGAGTCAATCCAAGAGGAAGTACACGTATTATGGAATTAAACTCTCTAAATGGAATTGGAAAGTCATGAACCCCCATAAACTGTTTATAGGATAAAACATTACCAAAATCATCAAAGAGGTCTACAATGTGATTAATATGTCGGTGATGCCATTTTGGAAAAAACAATGATTTATTCCTAATGGTAATATCACTGTTGTTCCAAAGAAGTGATTTATGAGGAGAAAAATTGTGGATGAAGGCCAATTTCCATGCTAAAAGGGCTTGCTGATGGAATTAAGATAAATGAACAGGTACGCAATTTGGTACATAATTGCATTGTAGAAGGAACAAAAGGCCCCCAGTTTTGTTAAAAGTTGTGTTTGGGATTAAATACCAAATTGATATGGGATTTGAAAGACATATTTTCAGCCAGTTTATTTTAAAGGTATTTACGGTGTCATTAAAGTCCAGAAATTCAAGACCACCCTCCTCTCTAGAATTGGAAAGTACAGATTTTTTGAAGACTATGTGAATTGCTTTTTCATACAAAATCTAAAATTGTTTTATGTATTTCTTTAACTGTAGAGTCTTGAATAAATACCGTCATAAATGGGTAGACCAAGAGGAACAGACCTTCTGCCTTGGAGAGGAGCACCCTCCCTATAATAGAGAGCTCCCTCTGAAGCCATAGGTTAAAAACATTTCTGATCTTTTTTATTTGACTAGTAAAATGTTGGAGTTGCTTATCTATCAGGTGTTTGGTAACATGTATGACAAGATACTTGACAGATTCCTTAATGGGAATACCCCCGATTACAGAATCAGAACATTCATGTAAGGACATAATTTCACACTTGGGTAAATTTTGCTTTAAACCTGAGGCATTTGAGAACTGATCGATTAAGTTAATGACATGGGGTAATTGACTTTTGTCTTTTAGAAATAAGGTGGTGTCATCCGCCAACTGAGAAATACTAAGTTCTTTATCAAAAATAGAGATTCTTTGTAAATGTCTGTTACTGGTATATTAAAAGATAATAGTTCTGTAACCAAAATAAATTAAAAAAAGGAGAAATTGGCCAACCTTGGCGTACCCTTCTGTTAACTGGAAAACATTTAGAAGTATCAAAATCAAGTAATACATACCTATTTATATTTATATATAACATCTCAATTATGCGCACAAATTTACCCCCGAAGTCAAATAGTTGTGGAGTTTGAAAAATAAAGCTATGTTCATTTGTGTCAAATGCCTTGTAAAAACAAAATGAGAGCCTCAGAGTTTACTTCATCTGCATAGTCCAACAGGTCAAACACTAATCTAATACTGCTGCTTACTTGTCGGTTTTTCATAAAGCCAGTTGGAGTTTCTGCTATTATTTGATCCAATCATTTTCTTAATCTATTAGCATATGCCAATCCCAAACTCTTGTAATCTATAGATAGAAGGGTAATTGGTCGCCAATTTTCTATTGATAGTTGCTCTTTATCGGGCTTCGGTATGAGGGATATTATGCCTTGTTTCATTGTAGGGACCATCTCCCCCTGGCTGATACATTCCTTATACATGTTGAGTGTTGGTCCACTAAGGATTTCTCAAAAATGAGTGTAGAATTCAGCAGACAGACCATCAATTCCTGCCTTTCTTCACTGAGAATAGTGCAATCTTAATTTCATCGATGTTACGGTTTGTTACGTTACGTTTACGTTCCACTATGTTGTGGAAATGACGTCACACAACACTAGCGCAGATTTTATGGGTGACGATACAGAGGCTAACGTGCAGCAATGCATTCTGGTAGATGTAGGCGCTGTGTGAAAGGCTGAACGGAACGTCGACATCTCCGTCACTATAATACACAGTGAAGATTGTATTGCTTCAGTCTACTACATTACTCAGCAGTGCTGATGGCAAAATCACAATCGCGTGTGTGTGTGTGTATGTGTGTGTGTGTGTGTGTGTGTGTGTGTGTGTGTGTGTGTGTGTGTGTGTGTGTGTGTGTGTGTTGGTAATGCAAGTGTTAAACCAAAGAGAGTGAAATCATAGATTTTCTCTCTTATCGTAGTGGTGTGACGTGGTCTTTCTTTTTTGTTAATGTATTTATTTAACGTATTTATTTATTTTTTACTGTATCATGAGAGCAGCCACTAAGGGTTCAAGCTAATGTTTTCACTTGTAATTAAATGTTTCCCTGCTCTGTAGCATCGTATGTGGTACAGTCACTAAGTGGTTAGCACTGTTGCCTTTCATCAAATGGATACTACATTCAGTCTCGGCCTTTCCCCGTGGAACACGTGTGTTTTCCTTTGTGAATTTGTGGCTTTCTTTCCACAGTCGAAGAACAAGCATATTATGTAAGACTCAATCATCTGTAGACATGAATGTGAGTTATTTGTTTATAAGGGCTGGTGACTTTTCGGCTTGCCTGCAGCACAGTCATAACATAACAAAATGGTTCTCTGGATGCAGTAAGCATCATAATAGAGAGAACAGGATATCCTTGAATAGCATGAGCAACTATCAAAGGATCTTCTCAAGGGTGTCCAATTAAGATCAGAGTAATCCGGTCTGAACAAGTTATTAGATAAAGTGAGTAGATATTTCAATTGTGCAATCAAAGACTGCGCAATTTCGTTTTGTCCCAGCACAGTTAAACAATCTTAACTTCACACTTACTTCAAAGTAAGAAAATGACATTGACCCATTACACATGGGACTCACATGAAAAATGTGCCGTGAACAAAACAAAAACGCACGCATGAATATACATGAGCACTAGTGAGAAAAAGTAAAGCGGTAAAATGTTAATGACTGAAAATATTGCAAGCTTGGGAGAAAAAAAATCAAAATGAATATTTAGTTATTAGCTACAGCTATGATGTCATTTTACATTTATTTTCTATTACTAATGCCGACATGAATAGTCTTCAGAGTCATCAACTTCACAAACATCACATGAACACCCCCCCCCCATGGTTATATTCTGTTCATTGCTTGGCTGTGCTGTAGTTCTGCCTCCCATGGTGAGCCAAGCTGAATATCTGTTAACGGGAGGGATTGGTATTGATATTCAGCTGCCGACCATGACTGTAGACAACAGCAGTGAACCCCAAAGGACAGCAACACAACCGCAGACCGAGAGGATCAGTGTGAAGGGGGGGGCAGGACATGGGCTTGTAAGCTGATAAGGATGGACACTGATGATAAGGCACGTTGCTATCCACCCATGAAAGTATGTCAGTGGCGGAATCGCCTTTTTGTATAAAATGTCAAGCCTTCACACTGACAGACTTAAAAAGAGACAATTATTTGTTCATAGTTCTGTACTTTGGGACGGACGCTGCCCCTGCTGCTTGGGGCTCTTCTTTAGAAATAGAATAGAGAGAATGATGAGAAAACATCAAAGAAAGGAAGTGTAGATTGTTGAAAAGGCCCTTTTGTGCTACCTATACTGTTTATACACTGTGTTTTAGGCTTGGGGATATCAAAATCTCCATATTGATGATACTTATGTAATAATGATAAGGATATATAACATCATCACTATATGAGTTCAGTTAAAAACAAGCTCACAGACCATCTTACCACATGTGGCTTTTATCGAACGTACTTCTACTTGCTAACACAAGAATGGGTTGCACTACATTGAGGTTCCCCTGACTGTGAAGGATGTCTTTTTATTTATAATGAATAATTTTCTACCCATCCAAATTACACTGAAGCAGTTCCACTTGTCGGGACATAAATATTATTGTGATTCTGATTGAGTTATTGCACAATTATGTGTAATATATTCCTCGTTAGCCTATTATACTGTTCATCAGAAGACACTAATGAATCAAACACATTTGGCTTTTTTTTTCTTGGTCAAAAAAGATCAGTAAATGTGTGCAGTCAAATGGTCTATAACCTTAACTGCACCACACCCAAGCTAAAAAATAAAATAAAAAATTAAAATGAATTCTTCAACTGCAACGTCAAAATAAAACGTGCATAGGTCAAACGTTTCCCGTAAGAGCAGCGGAAATGCAAGGTTGCCTAGATAATCACACATCTTAATAATGTGTATTTCTGATGTGGTTATTATGCAGAAAAACAAGCATGTCCACTTTCTCTGGCTTCACTAGAGAGCGCCATGAAGTCCCAACACGTCAAGCCGTGCTGAGAAGGCGCTCTGATGTAGTACTACTGCTGCACATGCAGAATTACTTTTGTCAAGTTTGGCCATCATAGGGATTGACTTCTCCTTTATTTTCATGTAGGATGTAATATAGAGGTCATAATTGGGAGCCAGTAGACTTCGTAACTCCCCTGGTACAGTCTACCATTTCTTGGTGTCTGAAGAGATAAGTCCTATGGCTTTGTATTGAAGGCCGGGGGGCAGCTTAGTGAGCTTCGCTGGATGGTGGTTCATTAGGTTGGGGCAAGGTTTCTTGTGTTTCCAGCTTTCGTTGTGACTTTCTTTTCACAAAATATACATGTTCCCACATCTACATTTGTTAGCTCTCCTTTCTCATTTGGTTAAAAACCAAAGAGATACCAAACAGGTGCAGATTAAAATGTTTAATGAGATTTGTCATTTCCTCCATTATGGAATAAAACCTTGTTGTCAATGGCTTCTTTAAACCTTTGATAAATTTGGTATATGGAAAGGGTTGTGCTTATCATGTTATCACACTGTGCTGATAAATATCCTGCTTACCCAATATTATGCTGAATGATAGTATTATTATATTATTATATCGCCCCATCTTCATGAAGACAATGCTGGCTTTTGCTTAAGAGCTTTAGAGGGCTGCCTTAATGTTTTGTGTTTGGTAATGTTATTTAAATAGTATCGCCATAAAAACACATGAGGCTTGCTATGATCTGATTCATTCTGATTGTTGTTTGTTTTTGTTTTTTTGATTCTTCATTGATAGCATATTAAGAACGTAAAAGCAATATGTTGCATGTGCTGCTGCTGCTGTGTGTGTGTGTGTGTGTGTGTGTGTGTGTGTGTGTGTGTGTGTGTGTGTGTGTGTGTGTGTGTGTGTGTGTGTGTGTGTGTGTGTGTGTGTGTGTGTGTGTGTGAGAGAGAGAGCGAGAGATCCTGCTAAACCATTCATCACTAAAAAGAATCAGTAGCAAATAAATTGTTCATAAAAAACATATTTAAACACACAGACCAAATTCCCGGAACACAGGAATAACAGGGGACAGACAGTGTAACTGGCAGTGTCAGCCTGCTGCTACTCATAGGTCATAGACTGGGTTTTCAGAAGCAGTGTAAGAGCATAAAGAGCTCAGTGACTTTCACAGATCTGAGAAATGACTGAATAAACAGAGGAGTGCACTCAGCAGAGTGCAGATCTCCGCCAGTGGTACATATCTCCCCTTCTGCGGTGTTCGAATTTGGCGACAAACCCCTGTTTCGCCTACCGGGAGAAGGGACATAGATGCACAAACGGACAGTAAACCCCCCAATGTTTTTCCTGCCATTATAAGAGTTTTGCGCAGCACCCAGGTCACTTGAATGGGAAATATGAGGGGGGAAACGTTTTAGCAGCGTTCAAGCTAAAAAAAAATATAGCTGATAAAAGCGTGTTGCCTGTCCGTCTGTGGATGTGCAGCCTCCTAGGTGGACCCTCGCATGAAAGCGACCAAATCTGACATGAAATGACAGAGATCAGGCTATCATCATTTCAAAGCCCTTATTCAAATACTTCAAATGTGTTCTGTCGCGGTTTTCTTGATATAAAATGAATGAAGGTGAATGGCTACTCTGCTGAATGACTTTCATTCGTAAAACAATGATAAGAAAACATAGCTCGGCCATAGGAAATGTTTTATTGTAGCGAGTGAGATGATTTCCAGTCGTGATAGTAATTAATCCTAGTTTTAACATTGGAGACTATGTCCCTTCCACATGGTGGCGAGGTGAATAAGTTGAAAAAGTCTGGTTTGTGGTGACCCACATCTATATAACTAGAGACATTCACCTAAGAGGACAGTGTACCTTTAAGGGAAGAGGTGAGGGGTCAGATAATGCACTTCCGCTTCCGGTACACAGTTCAGTGTCGTTGTCGAACGTATGACATGAAAAGTTGGAGCTAGTAAACTACCTCGACTACGTCTACTCTCACGTCTCCTGTCTCGTTGTTTTCTAACTCCACATTGGTGACCCCGACGTGATCGAACTACTAATACGAGTATGTCTGACAACGACGACGCCGGTGCTAACAACATGGCTATTGCTAACGCTAGCATTTACACCGCTACTGTGAAGCTACCCGACTTTTGGCAGCATAATCCACGGCCGTGGTTTCAACATGTGGAAGCCCAGTTCCAGCTGGGAGGGATAACGCAGGATGCAACGCAGTACTTCCACGTAGTGGCGGCGTTAGACGCATCGACAACGGCGCGAGCAATGACACTGTTGGAAGCTCCGCCAGCTGCTGGCAAGTACGATGCTATAAAGACATTCCTCCTGAAACTATTTGAACTGTCGGAGCTGGAGAAGGCAGACCGTTTACTGTCCCCGAATGGCCTCGGCGACGGCAAACCGTCTGAGTTAATGGAAAAAATGCTGTCTGTGCTGGGATCGGCTGATCCGGCCTTTCTTTTCACACACATTTTTCTGAGGCAGCTCCCCGCACCTGTACGCACAGCACTGGCCAGTTCTCCTCTCGCCGCCTCCAAGGACTACCGTTCTCTGGCTGCTGAAGCAGACAGGGTTTTCCTGGCCAACCGGCAACAGTTTGTGCATGCCCTGCTACCCCACCAGACCGCCCCACCACCACCTGTGTACGACTATATGGACACCGCGGCTGCGGTGACAGCCCGCCGCCAACCTGACGACGGGCTCTGTTATTACCATGCCAGGTTTGGGGCAAAAGCAAAACGGTGTCGCAAACCCTGCAGTTACAGGGTTCAGGGAAACGCCAAGGCCGGCGCTCGTTAACGGCTATGGGCGCCGGCCGTGACTGCAAGCTGTTGTTCATCAGAGACTCCTTGTCGGGCCGGCGGCTGCTGTTTGACTCTGGCGCTCAACGCAGCCTACTACCAGCACAAGCTGTGGACATGATGACCGACAGTCACGGCCCCCAGATGGACGCCGCCAACGGCACGTCCATTCGGACGTACGGTATCAGACATGTGGACGTGTATTTTGGCGGCCGACGTTTCGGCTGGGACTTTGTGATGGCTGCTGTATCCACCCCGCTCCTAGGTGCGGATTTCCTCTGTGCTTTCAACCTGCTGGTGGATGTTAAAAACTGTCGCGTGATTGATGCCGTCTCTTTTGCGTCATACCCCTGCACGCTTGGGGGCGCTGGAGCGCTGTGCCTCGCTAACACACTCTCCACCGGGGATCCATACCAACGCCTGCTCGCAAATTTCCCTGAGCTCACCACACCCACCTTCTCCTCGGCGGTGGCCAAGCACGGCGTGGAACATCATATCACCACAGTGGGCCCCCCAGTTTATGCCCGGGCCCGACACCTCGACTCGGCCAAGCTCGCAATAGCCAGGGAGGAGTTTTCGACTATGGAGCGCCTCGGCATTGTCCGCCGTTCTGACAGCCCGCGGGCTTCCCCTCTTCACATGGTTACTAAGGCCGACGGGGGTTGGCGCCCGTGCGGGGACTACCGTCGCCTAAACAATGCCACGACCCCCGACCGGTACCCCATACCGCACATACAAGATTTCTCTACCCACCTGGCGGGCGCTGCCATCTATTCCAAAATCGACTTAGTGCGGGGGTATCACCAAGTGCCGGTCCACCCACTGGATGTCCCAAAAACGGCTGTCATCACACCCTTTGGGCTCTTTGAGTTTTTACGTATGCCTTTCGGCCTTAAAGGGGCGGCGCAGACGTTTCAGCGCCTTATGGATTCTGTGCTCCGCGACATGCCATTTTTGTTTGTGTACTTAGACGACATCCTCGTGGCCAGCGCATCGGCGGAGGAACACATGACGCACCTCAGACAGCTGTTTGACAGGCTCAGCGAACACGGCCTCATCATCAACCCAGCTATGTGTCAGTTCGGGGAGTCGTCCATCACCTTCCTCGGGCACCACATCACTCCACAGGGGGCCGTTCCCCTCGCTGCCAGGGTTGAGGCTGTCACCATGTTCCCCCGCCCTCGCAGTGTACGGCCGCTGCAGGAATTCCTGGGCATGGTGAACTTTTATAACCGTTTCCTGTCCCGTGCCGCCCACATCATGCGTCCCCTGTATGAGGCCCTGCGGGGTAAGAAGTCTAAGGACGAGCTGGACTGGTCTTCGGGGATGGACGAGGCTTTTGTGGCCGCCAAGACCGCGCTGGCCAACGCTGCGTTGCTAGCTCACCCGTCGCCTGCCGCCCCCATAGCCCTTACAACGGATGCCTCCGACTACGCCGTGGGGGCCGTGTGTGAGCAGTGGGTGGGGGGGGGCTGGCAGCCGTTGGCGTTCTTCAGTAAACAACTCCGTGAGAGCGAGCGCAAATACAGCACCTTTGATAGGGAACTACTGGGTCTCTTCCTCGCAACCAGACACTTTAGGTTCCTATTGGAGGGCCGACAGTTCACCGCTTTCGTCGACCACAAACCGCTGACGTTCTGTATGGCCAAAACCTCAGAACCGTGGTCTGGGCGTCAGCAGCGCTATCTCGCGGTGGTTTCCGAGTTTACCACGGACATACAACACGTGTCGGGCAAGGATAACTTCGTCGCCGACTGCCTTTCACGGGCGGTTGTTAACGCCGTTCACTTGGGACTCGACTACGCCGCTATGGCAGCGGACCAAGCCAAGGACGCGACCGTTCAAGAGTACCGGTCGACCCCTATGGCGCTACGGCTGGAGGACGTGACGTTCGACGCGGCCAACACCACCCTCCTCTGTGACATCTCCACCGGTCAACCGCGCCCCCTGGTGCCTACTTCCTGGCGGCGCCGAGTTTTCGACACCGTCCACGGCCTTTCCCACCCGGGAGTGAAGGCCTCGACCAAGCTGGTGAGCGTCAAGTTTGCTTGGCCTGGGCTCCGTAAGGATGTTAGAGCCTGGGCCGGCTCGTGTGTGGTGTGCCAACGCGCCAAGGTGCACCGCCATACCAAGGCCCCTTTGGCGCCGTTTGTGGTTCCAGAGAGGCGGTTTGACCACGTCAATGTTGACCTGGTGGGTCCCCTGCCCCCCTCCCGTGGTTATACGTTCCTCCTCACTATTGTGGACAGGGCCACCAGGTGGCCAGAGGCTATTTCCTTGTCCTCCACGACGGCAGCAGAGGTAGCACGGGCGTTCATCGGCTGCTGGGTGGCCCGTTTCGGCACGCCGGGTGACATCACGAGCGACCGGGGCTCCCAGTTTACCTCGGAGCTCTGGACGGCGGTCGCTGAGCACCTGGGGATGAAGATCCACCGCACTACGGCGTACAACCCGCAGAGCAACGGACTTTGTGAGCGGTTCCATCGAGACATGAAAGCCGCTCTGCGGGCAAGCCTCACTGGCTGCGACTGGATGGACCGGCTCCCATGGGTCATGCTCGGCCTGCGTTCGGCCCCGAAGGAAGACCTCCAGACCTCCTCCGCTGAGCTGGTGTATGGCCAGCCCCTGCGAGTTCCGGGGGAGTTTCTTCCGGATGCTACGGCTCCCTGGTCGGCCGCCTCTCACCTCAGTGCATCCCGGAGCGCTGCCGGTGCCTTCGCTCCCGTTCTGATGTCTCAACACTGCCTCCCCCGGTCCTACGTCCCCAAGGATCTGCCATCGGCGAGGTACGTCTTCATTAGGCACGACAGCCATCGGTCCCCGCTGCAGCCCCCATACGACGGGCCCTTCCGCGTCCTGGAGGCGGGGGATAAGAACTTTGTGGTGGACATGGGGGGCAGGCCGGAGCGGGTCGCTATAGACCGTCTCAAGCCCGCTCACTTGGACATTGGGGAGCCAATACAATTGGCCCTACCCCCGCGGCGGGGACGCCCTCCTAGGTCGGCCCCGGCACCTGCCTCTGTTCCTGCTTCGGCCCCGCCTATGGCCCGGGTTTCGGCCCCATCTGTTTCCCCTCCTGTGAAGCACAGCCGTTATGGCCGCAGGGTCCGCCCCCTGACTCGTCACTTGTTTTCCCCGTGACTTTGCACTATGTCATTGACTGTTCTGTTGTAGAGTCTATTTTTATGTTCATGACTTGCGCTTTTGCTGTTTTGCATTGTTTTGTGTAGGTGAATTCTGGGGGGGCCTGTGTGGTGACCCACATCTATATAACTAGAGACATTCACCTAAGAGGACAGTGTACCTTTAAGGGAAGAGGTGAGGGGTCAGATAATGCACTTCCGCTTCCGGTACACAGTTCAGTGTCGTTGTCGAACGTATGACATGAAAAGTTGGAGCTAGTAAACTACCTCGACTACGTCTACTCTCACGTCTCCTGTCTCGTTGTTTTCTAACTCCACAGGTTCCTCTAATGTTCCTCCAGTACTCCAGCAGCGGATGCTTTACTGGCTCCCGAAATACGATCGAGTCCTCATTTACTTTCAAGCCTTACACCAGAATACATTACATTTTGGTTTTGACACTATGGCCTCCCGGTCTGACTAAACCGTAGATGGGAGTCGCGCATGCGCACAGCTTACTCATCAGCGATAAAAAGCAGCGCCGGTCGAGCGAGCTGGAGAGTGAATGTAGGGAGCGAGCAGCGATGGCGACGTTCTTCGAAGGTTTTGAATCACTGCAACCACGAGAGGTTTGTCATCATACAGTCATAACTGGACATAAAACGTTTTAGGCTGATAGGTCCAGTAGTTTGCAAGATTAGCCGCAGAAAGACACACTCAGACGCCCCCCCCCCCCCCACACACACACACCCCAAATGCATAGTCCCCTCCAGGCGACTGCCTGGCGGAGATAATAAAAGCAATGACGGTCCAACCTTATTATCTTTGTAAATAAAAATATGCCATTGAATGATTTGTCATGTATGATTGTAAGAAGTTATCCCATGCCAGTTGATCGTATTAAGACTTTATTTATTCTACATTCTAAAAACAAAATCACAATGGGTACCAGCACGTGTCAGGATACACACACATATGCACACTCACATGTTCATGAAAACCTTCACATACTCATTTATAGCATCAAATATATCGTTAATTGCTTTCTGGGTGAACCAGGGGCCTATGGGCATTAATATTGCCCTTTTAATTACCAGGCTCAAAAGGATGGTCATCCAATTGCATAGTTGGTTATTATAACTCAAAGAGTTGTGTTGAATAGCAACTGAATGGTGAACAGAGGAAAGATGAATCAGAGAGAGAGCGAGAGAGAGGGGGGGAAATCTTGAGTCAGTTAATAGCTCATACTGGGTTGTCAGTTCAATAATTTAGTTGTACACTGTTGCTAATATGGTAGATTTAAAGCATGCCTATGGCTTACGGATATACCATTTTTAAAAAAATATATTTTTATTTTTTTTTTGCATTTTAGCATCAGTCAAAATGAGCCGTTTTAATGATCTGCTGAGAGGTTTTGTGGCTCTGTACCAATTGTTCCCCACTCTGCCACCATATATTACTGTTGTTATAGTGTAATTTATAGAGCAGAGACAGAACAAAAATGGAAAAAAAATTAAAGGCAAAGCACCAGGCCCAGATGGGCTGGGCTATGAATTGTATAAAGAATTTAAATCCTTACTAATAATGAGGAATGGCTTCCTTCCCAGATCACTTACAGAGGCCAATATCAGCCTTATTCTTAAAAAGGGCAAGGCTGATGATGATTGTGCATCCTACAGACCTATAAGTCTGTTGAATACAGATCTTAAATCGCTCTCCAAGACCCTTGGTTTGCATTTAGAAACAGTTGTGCCTTTGACTGTAAATAATAATCAAACATGACTTATTATTTGCAGAAATTCCTGCAGTAATATGAGAAGTCTTTTCAAAGTGATTCAGCTTTCCCAATCTGGCAAAGTAGACTGAATAGTTGTTAGTCTGGATGTGGAGAGAGCTTTCGATCAGGTCAAGTGGCCCTGTCTCTTTTCCACTATGGGGATACTGGGCTTAGGGGAGGCATTCATTAGCTGGGTGAAGTTACTATATAATGACACATAATCTGCTGTTGTAACAAATGGCAAAATATAATTGTATTTCCGCCTGGGCCGGGGTACTGGACAGGGGTGCCCTTTGTGCCCACTTAAAGAAAGACACTGTGGCAGGAATGAGGAAAAACACAGGAGACCAAGGCGAGTTTGATGTTTATTCCTCAACTCCAAAAACCAACTGCAGCAGGAACAACCCTGCACCGGCGAGCCCGGGAACGTAAACCACGCCCCCAGCTCACAGTCCTGCTGGGTGAGAGGCATAACCCCTAGTGTCCGCCACACAGCCCCCCCCCCCCCCCCCGAACACCCAGAAGGGACTCCTGGAAAGAAAATTAGTGTCTCACTGGAGGCTTAAACAGCCTGCCATAACGGCTGCGCCGTCCCTCAGCCGGAACAGCAGGTGAAACACAGTCCAATGCCGGCTGAGAAGCAGAACGCTGAACCCGTGAAGACACTGCCGGGGTCCTGGAAGGAGGACGACCCCGACGGGGAACCTGGGCCGGAAACACAACTTCGCCTGCCACCCTGTGCGCCGGTTTAAGCCTATCAAGCGTGACACGCTCCCTACGCCCACCCATATCTAGCACAAAACCCTTAGGACCCGTCTCAAGAACCCGAAATGGGCCATCGTATGGGGGTTGGAGGGGTGAGCGGTGAGCATCATGCCGTACAAAAACAAAACGAGCCGACATGAGCTCCGCAGGCACGAACGACCGCGGAAAACAGTGGTGAACGGGGCCTGGAACCCGAGTGCTGTCGGACAAAAAAGGATAAACGGCCGGACGGGGTCGAGGAGCGGAACTCCCAGGCAAAAATTCCCCAGGGACGCGGAGCGGCTGACCTAGCACCAGCTCAGCGGGTGACGCGTCGAGGTCCTCCTTAGGAGCCGCACGCAACCCGAGCATAACTCAAGGTAAACGACCCACCCAGTTACCATCCGAGAGCGCAGCACGCAGCGCCGCCTTGAGCAACCGGTGAAAACGTTCACACAAGCCGTTAGCCTGAAGGTGGTACGCGGTAGTGCGGTGTACCTGCACACCCAAGGATTGCGCAAGTGCCGACCAGAGCTCTGACACGAACTGGGGGCCCCTGTCTGAGGTGATATCTGACGGAGTGCCCGAAACGGGCGACCCAGGAGGAAAGAAAAGCGTGTGCGACATCCGAGGATGTTGTGAAGGATCGAGGGACAGCCTCTGGCCACCTGGTGGTCCGATCTACCATTGTGAGTAGGTGCGTAAAACCCTGTGAAGAAGGTAGAGGGCCCACCAGGTCCACATGCACGTGGTCGAAACGTCTGGCCGGGATCAGAAACGGTTCGAGGGGCGATTTAGTGTGCTGGTGGACCTTAGCGCGCTGGCACGCTACACATGCAGCTGCCCACCCCTTGACGTCCTTGCGGAGGCCAGGCCAGACGAACTTGGAACCGACCAACTTCACTGACGCCCGAACTCCAGGGTGCGAGAGGGAGTGAATCGAATCGAAAAGTAGACGGCGCCAGGCCACTGGAACAACGGGGCGGAGACGGCCGGCGGAGACATCGCAGAGGAGGGCAGGACTGCCTTCCTGCATCACAGCGTCCTCTAGCTTGAGACCGGTACGCGTTGACCTAAGGGCAAGGACGTCCGGGTCGCTGGGCTGGTCGGCAACCATAGCGGAGAAATCCACACCGAGGTGCACAGAACACACAAGCACACGCGACAGACAATCAGCAACAGGGTTGGACTTCCCGGCCACATGCTGAATGTCCGTTGTGAACTCGGAGTTCGCCGCTAGGTGGCGCTGTTGACGAGCAGACCACGGCTCAGTCACCTTGGACATGGCAAAAGTCAGCGGCTTATGATCCACATAAGCCGTGAATGGGCGACCCTCCAGCAGGAAGCGGAAATGCCGGGTTGCAAGGTGCAGTGCCCGCAACTCCCGGTCAAAAACGCTGTACTTGCGCTCGCTATCCCGCAGTTTGCGGCTAAAAAATGCGAGTGGCTGCCACGCATTCACCACACGCTGTTCAACCACAGCCTCCACGGCTATGTCAGACGCATCGGTTGTTAAAGCTATGGATGCCGTGGGTGTGGGATGGGCGAGGAGGGCAGCGTTAGCCAGGGCGCACTTAGCTCCGTCAAAGGCCTGGACCTGTTCGGGAGTCCAGTCGACAGGGTCGTTAGCCTTCTTAAGCCGCAGGGCTTCGTAAAGTGGCTGAAGGAGGTGGGCAGCGCGAGGGAGGAAACGGTTATAGAAATTCACCATGCCCAATAATTCCTGCAATGCCTTAACAGAGACCGGGCGGGGAAATTCCGCCACCGCTTGCACCTTAGAAGGCAACGGGACCGCGCCTTGCGGCGAAATGCGGTGACCCAAGAAGTCAATCACCGGCAGTCCAAACTGACACTTGGCCGGGTTGACTATCAGGCCGTGTTCGTCCAGACGACGGAAAACCTGTTTCAGGTGCGCCAGGTGGTCTTCAGCTGACGGACTGGCCACTAATATGTCGTCGAGATAAACGAACACGAAAGCAAGGTCACGCAACACCGAGTCCATCAGCCTCTGAAAGGTTTGCGCTGCCCCCTTCAAGCCAAAAGGCATGCGCATTGTTCTGATCCGTTATTCCCACCTATATGCTTATTTAGGTGTCGTTGATTATAAATGATTAAGCACACCGTTATTACACAATGCCTAACGTGGCTTGCTTTATTCCACCGTATTGCAAGACTGCCCGAACAATATTCCTCGCGCTTCTCCCCACGTCAACAGGTGACGTCACATACATACGGGTGCCCTTACATGCCAAACCGGTACATGACATCCCTCCTTTTCTGGGAAATAAACTTCAGGTTATTTTCAATTAAAAAATATGAACCCATATAATGACAGTATCAAAACATTCCTAACCAAAACACATACCGCATATTCTGTATGCTTTCACCTTAATTAGAACCATGTATTAATTCTCCATTAACACATATTCACTTATGAACAGTCCGTAAACATATAAGACCTTTTAACATGTTAATTTCACATTTGCATCATCAAACAACAATCGTCACTGAACTTGACCCAACATTTTTTTTTTTACAGTTCTCCAGTCTATGTCAAATCATAATCTGCCAGCCTCGATGGCAAGCGTCTCTCTCTTGGAGGCCTGTCTGCCCCCGGGGCGTCATTGCTGGTGTTGCTCCGCTCTGCGTTTTGAGCACCCAGTGTCTCTCTGTTTGATGTGCAGTCCTCGGCATCCTGTGATGCTTCTGCTCCGGCAGGTGTCTCCTGAGTACTGGTGTATCGCTTCACGAATGTTGTGTTCGTGTGTATCTGGCTCCGGTTGGAGATTCGACGACAACTTGGTTTCCTGATTTGCTCACCACCTTGTGTGGCGTTGTGTTGAATAGTGTTGTCAGTTTATCAGTCTTTTCTTGTCTCACCAGGACCGTGTCACCGACATTGACATCCGAGTACCTGGCGTGACGCCGTTCGTCTGCATAGATCTTTGATTGTCCTTTCTGTTCTGCGTCTCTGTCTCTTACCTCCAGATCAGCGTGTGCTGCTGTGATGCTTGGCAGCTTCCCCCTCGCCTTTCTTTTGAAGAGCAACTCCGCGGGACTCTTCCCTGTGGTCGCGTGATCGATGCTTCGGTATACTGTCACATACTTTCTAAGTTCTCGCTTCCAAATGAGTCCATCTGAAACAGCGATGCGAATCCTCATCCTCAGCGAGGCGTTTTGACGTTCTACCTCGCCATTCGCCTGCGCCCATCGTGGCGTTGTTTTCACATGCTTGATTCCGTTGGTGTCACAGTACTCACTGAACTCCTCTGATTTGAACTGAGGACCCTGGTCTGACCTCAGTGTGACGGGAAGTCCATGTCGACTGAAGATTGTCTCTAGACTGTCTATCACTGTTGACGTGGTTGTGGACTTTAACACGTCATACTCATAGTAGCGGCTGTAGTAATCAACTACAACTAGAATCGAGTCACCTGTCGGCAGGGGTCCGAGTAAGTCAATGGCAATATCTTGCCAGGGCCCCTCTGGTAACTCTGTTGGTCTTAACGGTTCCGGTGCGTCTGGCCGAGCAACAACTTGGCATCCGTGGCATGACGTACAATGTCTCTCGGCTGCTCTGTCCATTGTTGGCCACCAGACTTTGCTCCTGAGGTGCTGTTTAGTTCCGACAATTCCTAAGTGTCCTTCGTGTGCTAGTGAGAGAGCGCGTGCCCGCAGTACTTGTGGCAGCACAATACGCGTTCCACGTAGAACCAACTGTCCTATTACACATAACTCACTAGCCACTGCGGCATATGCTGCGCACTTCTCAAAGTGTCCACTCTCAATAGCTTTACGCACCGCGATCAGCTCCTCGTCGTGGGCTGATGCCTCCTCCACCTCGCGGGTTGTCAATGCTCTGGGTGTGGCACTCACTGCAACAAATCTCACATACTCGTCGGATCCGTGTGCATGTTTCTGTTTCAGTGCGCTGTTCCCCAGCAGACGTGATAGTGGGTCTGCTATGTTCTTTTTGCCCGAGATATGTACTACTTTAAAATCATAAGGCTGTAACCTTAGGACCCATCGCTCTATACGAGCGCATGGTTTCGAGCGTGGGCTGTATATAGATTCAAGAGGTTTGTGGTCTGTAACCAAGTCAAATCGTCTACTTTAGATGTATGGGTGTAACCTTTCACACGCCCATACCAGACCTAAGGCCTCTTTCTCCGTCTGAGAATACCTGCGTTCACAGTCGGTTAGACCACGACTGACATAGCACATGGGAACATTTTCTCCATTCTGGGTCTGTACTAACACTGCTCCTAATCCCACTGGACTAGCATCTGCAATGATTTTGGTCGGTGCATCTTTGTTAAAGTAGGCTAGTGTCCCTGCTTTGGCTAAGCCCTCTTTCAGCGCCTCAAACGCTTGTTTCTGTTCTGGACCGAATTCAAACGGAGTGTCTTTTATCTTGGCCTCCACAGGCGCCCGTAGGTTGAAGGGTATACGCCTGAGTGGCTGTGCTACTGGTGTCACCTCTGGGTCTATGTGTAGCTTTATCTGTTTTGTTTTCAGCTTCCCTACCCCCTGAAATACAGTCGGGTACTGCTGCTGAAGTGATTGGTTCATGTCTCTGACGGCTGATATGTTGGCACCTATTTTCAGTACACCTAGTTTCATGGCCAACTCTTTTCCTAGTAGTGGTTCTCCATCACCTCTGATTACTATGAATTCTGCTTGTTCACAGCGTTCTCCTATTTTTACTTTGCATGTGAACGCCCCTTTAATGGGTAGAGGTTGGTTAGATGAATAAGAAAATAGTTTCCTTTCCGGCTTTGGGACATATGAGTGGCACCTAATTTTCTCTGACTTTAAACCCTCCCAGGTCTTTTCGTCTATCACATTGCAAGTAGCCCCGGAGTCGACAAGCATCTTCAAGCTAACTCCTCCCACATTTATGTTGAGCCTATCTGACTTGTTTGTATCACTCAATACAAAGGCATAATCATGTTCTTCTATCTCTATTTTATGCACTTTTTCCTTTCCTGTTGCACCTTTTGTTTTGCATTGCTTTGCGAAATGGTCTCTACCATTGCATTTGCGACACGTTTGGCCGCGCGCGGGACAATTGGGGTCTTTCCCAAAGTGGTCTGAATGTCCACATCTAAAACACGTTTTGTCCATTTTGTCCGTTTTTCCTCTATCCGCGCCCGGTCTCCCTTGTCCTCTTTTCTGACATTTCCCTCCTTTATGTGAGACACGATTCACAGTCGCCTCTGCTTTCCCCTCCCTCACAGACATCTCCGCCATTTGTTCTTCAATTTGTTCACACTGTGCCGCCAGCTCGAGAGCGCGAGCAAGCACCAAACCACGCGCCTCCTCGAGGAGTCTACGGCGAACATAACTTGACGTGCATTTGCTTACAATTGCGTCTCTAATCTGATCGTCTGTGTCTCCACCAAAACCGTAGTCTTTTGCCGCACGTCTCAAGCGTGTAGCGAATTGTTGTACTGTCTCCCCCTGATTCTGGGAGATTTTCTGAAATGTCTGGCGGGCGAATGTAGCATTTACTTGAGGCACGAAATATCTGTTCAAAGCTGCAATAGCGGCATCATAATCAGTCACCTCTCCGGTGGCGTCCAAAGTTGAAAAGATGTCCTGTGTCTCTGGACCTGCGTGATGCAAAAGAAGTGCTCTCCGGCGCTGCTTCACTGCATCCTCGGTGTTATCCTCGATGATCAGACCTTTCCCATCAGCAAACAGTTCAAATGACATTAGCCATCTTGTCCACCGCGGCCCCAAAGTCGCCGGGTCGGAGTAGCAATCAAACGCCGGTACGCATGCTGTCTTTTCCATGCTGCCGCGCTAGCTAGCTACAACTGTTAGCTACACTTCAGATCTAACTAAACGTTACGAACTTTAGCTCATCACTTAGCTTAGGCTCGGTACATCACTCGTCGCCATTGTTCTGATCCGTTATTCCCACCTATATGCTTATTTAGGTGTCGTTGATTATAAATGATTAGGCACACCGTTATTACACAATGCCTAACGTGGCTTGCTTTATTCCACCGTATTGCAAGACTGTCCGAACAATATTCCTCGCGCTTCTCCCCTCAACAGGTGACGTCACATACATACGGGTGCCCTTACATGCCAAACCGGTACATGACACGCATGAACTCAAAAAGCCCAAACGGGGTGATCACTGCGGTCTTGGGCACGTCCTCTGCGCGTACGGGAACCTGATGATAGCCGCGCACCAGGTCCACCTTAGAGAAGATAGTGGTACCTGCCAGGCGTATGGAAAAGTCCTGTATGTGTGGGATGGGATAGCGGTCATTGGCGGTGACGTTGTTCAGGCGATGAAAATCGCCGCAAGGCCGCCATGACCCATCCGCTTTGGGCACCATGTGAAGCGGCGAGGCCCACGGGCTGTTGGAACACCTCACTATACCCAGACGCTCCATGATGGCGAACTCCTCCTTAGCTGTAGCCAATTTTACCGCGTCGAGGCGCCGCGCGCGAGCAAAAACTGGCGGTCCCAGAGTGGGAATGAAATGTTGTACCCCGTGTTTAGTAACCGCGGTGGAAAAGGCAGGCGTAGTCACCGATGGAAAATCCGCCAGCAAACGCTGAAAAACATCCCCTAATGCTAAAAAGTTAGCGTGTGTTAACGGCCCGGCTCCCCCCGTCTCGCAAGGAACAGTGGCGAAAGACACAGCATCAATTAAACGGCGGTTTGCAACATCAACCAGCAGACCATTAGCACACAGAAAATCCGCACCGATAATAGGAACAGTAATGGCGGCCACTACAAAGTCCCACTCAAAATGGCGCCCGTGGAAGCAAACAGTCACCAACCTTGTGCCAAACGTCGCAATGGACGAACCGTTAGCTGCACTTAACTGTGGGCCGCCGCCTTCGACCGACCTGTCTGTCTTAGCAGGAGGGAGTAGGCTCTTTTGCGAGCCTGAGTCCACCAGAAACCGTCTTCCTGACATCGTGTCCTTAATGAAGAGCAGCTCACTACGTCCACCAGCGCCCACAGCTGCTACTGAGCGCTGGCCCTGGAGTTTCCCGCCGCCTCAAACGTGCATGGAGGGACGCAGCGCCTCGCTTTGCCGCCGAACCGCTGGTGGAAGAAACAGAGGCCTCTCCCGCGCCGTCTCCGGGCAGTCACTTCAGCCACCACTGCCGGGTCCGCGTCCTCCGACGTCAGCTGCAGAGGCTCCGATGCCACACTCTCCACAGAGAACCGTCTGGTAGCCAGCAGGACCCGATCGGCCTCCTCAGCCAAACCTTGGCAGTCACCAGCGGCCAGACACGGGGAGTTAGCCAAAGCCGCGCGCACAGGACACGGGAGCTGGCGCAGGAAAACGTGCGGGAAAAGGAATCCGCCGTCGTCTGAGCCTAGCAGCGACAGCATATTGTCCATGAGATCCACAGCCGTCCCGTCGCCCAAACCGGATAGGGAAAGGATTCTATCTGCCCTCTCTGCGGCAGATAGACTGTACCTCCGGAGCAGAAGATGTTTGAGGGCGACGTATTTATCGTGTTGCGGAGGGGCGCGCAACAGCTGCATGGCCCGGCATGTGGACTGCTGGTCCAGCGCAGCGACGACCAGATAGTATCTGGAGTCGTCCGCGGAGATTCCACACAGGTGGAACAGCGCCTCGACATGCTGGAACCACGAGGCCGGGTCGCTCTGCCAGAACTCTGGGAGCTTCACAGCCGCGGCGAGAACGGCCGGCTGTGAGAGTTGGGGCGGCGTGGCCGAAGTGGATTCACACTCATCTTCTGCTCCAAACATGTTCAATTCGGGGTCACCAATGTGGCAGGAATGAGGAAAAACACATGAGACCAAGGCGAGTTTGATGTTTATTCCTCAACTCCAAAAACCAACTGCAGCAGGAACAACCCTGCACCGGCTAGCCCGGGAACGTAAACCACGCCCCCAGCTCACAGTCCTGCTGGGTGAGAGGCATAGCCCCTAGTGTCCGCCACAACACTTTATTTGTCATTGTAAGAAGGCATACAACAAAATACATCCTCTGCATTTAACCCATCCTAGGAACAGTGGGTAGCTGCAGTGCAGCGTTTGGGGACCAATTCCAGTTTTTCTTTCCATTGCCTTGGTCAGGGGCACAGAAAGGAGTATTAACCTTAACATACATGTCTTTGATTATTTGCGATTGCTATTGAGTCTTTAGCGGAGGCTATTAGACACACCCCTTCTATTACAGGTATCTCAGCAGAGAGTTATATTCACAAAATGTCCTTGTATGCCAATGACGTGCTGTTGTTTCTAACTAATCCAGATGTCGCAAGATCTGATTAGTTGCTTCAGTCAATTTTCAGATTTCAAAATATTTTCTTCTAAGTCAGAAGCTTTTCCTTTCGTTGGTCTTCCTGACATTCAGCCCCCAACCCCCCTTATCTTGCCCATTTATGTGGGCACAGCAGGGCTTTACATATTTGGGGCTGGTGATAACCCCATCACTTCCTCAATTATATAGAGCTCATTTTACACCCTTTTTGAAGCGTATGTTAGGAAGGATTTCATTACGTAAAATAAATATTCTGCCTCAACCTCTTTATGTATATCAGATGGTTCCAATCTTGTTACCAAGAAAAGTAATTAAGGAAACTGAAAGTTGCTTTAGTACTTTTGTGTGGAATTGAAAAAAACAAAAACAAAACAAAATGTCGTATTAGTCTGCCTAGACTTATGAAGCCCCAGGGAAAAGCTGTTCTATTGGTTCCCGGGGTTATGCTTTACCAACTGGCTTCACAGCTATGCTACGTACATTCCCTGCTGGTTTAAAAATGACAGTGAATCTGTATGGCTTGACATAAAATCTTCTCAGGTTAATCAGTCCTTACTTAAGTGGTGTATCTTGTTTACTTCAGAACAAAATAAGATTAAGATTTGTATTGATGACAATATGATTATAAATGCATCTATTAAAGCCTGGCGGGACATAATAAGATTGGAAGGACCAGAGGGACAACTGTCCTCCCTCTTACCAGTATGGGGCAGCATAATCTTCTCTCCTGGTACAACAGACAGAGACTTTGAGTTGTGGGGCTGTAAAGGGATTGCTACTATTGGGCGTTTATATGAAGAAAAAAAAAGAATTTAATTTGATCAACTATACATGGCACAAAATTAGGTTTTATTTTGATTTTTAGATATCTCCCACTACAGTTTTATTTTATTTTATTTTTTTTAATAGCCAGAAACACACTGGCCTTTGTAATCAACATTCTCCGCTGGAGAACATAGTTTCTGTTGGAAGGAAGTAAGGCATTCTTGGGCTTGGGTAAAGAGCACTTGCTAAATGTGATAAAACCTACCTGCATTGATGCCCAAAGATTTGAACAATGACCTGAATACAGACATTGATGAAGCCACCTGGTTACAAATATGGAAATTGGCAAATAACGTTTCACTTAGTAATGGGATGAAGGAAACTCAATTTAGACTACTACACCATCTGCAGATTACTCCCCAGCTTAGATATAAAATAGATCACAATACATTTGAACTGTGCATGAAGTGTAATGCTGAGGCTGGGAGTTTTATTCATTGTGTTGTAAATATGTAGATGAACAGTGGGAAAACATAGCAGATAGTCTGTGCCTAAGTTTTGACGTTAAATTAGATAAGGACCCTATGTGTCTATTGTTTGGGCTGCCAGACCAACAACTTAAACATATACATTCTAGAAGACTCCTATGTATCTTTACTTTCAGCGCAAGAAAAAACATATTGCTGTAATGAATAGACTGCAAAATTCCAACAATAGCTGGGTGGCACAAGGTTATTTTTGATATAATACCAATGGACTATTTGACATATAAGTCTAAATTGTTATGGTGTTCTATAAAATGTGTCCCCATTTTTAGAATATATTGGTACTAGACTGGCAGCCATTGTGTTGAAGGGTCTGGTGGACTGTTACTGTGTGGTCTGTTGGCCTGTTTTGTACTTGTTTGTATATCAGAAAGCTCAATAAAGATATGGACCAAAAAAAAATAAAAATAAACTTAGACATAGAAACAGAAATCCCCCCCTCCCATTAAGGGCTGCAAAATGTGTTCAAATCACCAAACTAATCTAACTGAGCTGAACAGCAGTTCTGCTGCAAACACTATAGCATGTTTATGTTGCAACAAGGGCTACACGAAGCTAGAGCAAGAGTGCTGTCAAAGGAAAACAAAACCTAATGAAGGCCATCATTGTTGAAACATGTTATTAGCATAATAAGACTTGTTATTTTTTCCTAATTAACGAGAGTGGCTCCTTTTATGAGTTCTCCACTCAAAAAAAAAAGCTGATGTGGTTGTACATAATTTTTTTGGGGTCATCATCAGTGATTGCTTATTTAACTTGTAGCATGATTGTTGCCAGTCGTAACCATTCAATTTTTCTTTTCATTTGCTCTTTGCTGCTCACATAACGCATATGTAGTAATGCATGTTCATACTTTTTTTTCTACTAAATAATGCTGAGATGTGACTAATGCAAATCCTCTATCAATGTGATAGAGTGTACAGTATTTTATATGCTGTCACATATTATATAGTCATAAATTTGCCCCCCCCACCACACCAGACACACACACACACACACACACACACACACACACACACACACACACACACACACACACACACACACACACACACACACACGCACAGCGAGACATTGAGACACTAGGAATATGCAAGGGAGCAGTCAGTTTGATGTCGGAGACGTAAGCCCAAGAGAGCAGCCACACAGCTGTGTTTCCTGAGCTGTTACAGGCGGGATGGTTTCAGGATGCTGGAACCTTCTTCAGATGTCCCAGACTAAATCAAAAAAAAAAAAAAAACAGCTTTGAATGCAGATGCCCATTTGATAACCGTACAGACATAACCTACCAATCACTTCGTCCTTTAAGATTTAGCGCAGGGACTTGGGTCAATAATGTTGTTTATGAGATGGGCAAATACTAGATTTATTAAGGCATAGCCCAATGACTGGGTTACTCATTGTGTCAGGACACGGAGGAGTGGATTGGATTTCTATGTGAGTGCTCATGCTGAAGTGTCGCGCTGGGATTCAAGCTGATCTTTGTCTTTCCTTAATTAAATCATCTTTGTATGTAGGAACAGTGTTCCACTGATGGCACTGTGTAATTTCACAAGTTTAAATGTTGTGTATTTGACTCTACCTTTTAATTTCCACATATTTATCTTTTTATTTTGACATCTTCCGTATTCAGGTTGTCTACATATTAGATTGGTATTTTGAACTCCATAGTAATGTGCATTTACCGCCGGTTGACTGAATAATCGAAATGCCTCTGAAAATTGTTTTGTGTAATTTTTCTTCATTCAAGCCTCTTCTTTTACTTTCAAATTACTATCTTCCATATGATATGGATGAAACCATATCAAAAACATTTGGACAAAGTAACTGCTTTAGAATAGAATAGAACAGAATAACCTTTATTAGTCATTTTGCACATACATACAAATGAAACGTGCTCCCTACATTTAACCCATCCTAGCTGTGTAGCTAGGAGCAGTGGGCAGCCGCCGTGCAGCACCCGGGGACCAACTCTGGTTCTTCCTTCCATTGCCTTGCTCAGGGGCACAGGCAGGAGTATTAACCCTAACATGCATGCCTTTTTGATGGTGGGGGGAAACTGGAGCACCAAGAGGAAACCCACTATAGACACGGGGAAAACATGCAAACTCCACACAGAGAGGAACTGTGACGGCCTGGGGTTCAAACCCAGGACCCTCTTGGTGTGAGGCAACGGTGCTAACCACTGGGCAACTATGCTGAACTATGAATTAAGACTGGGGGTAGGATCATGCTGCTGTAGATGAAAACCTTTAACAAGGACACGCTGGCTCCGTTCACACTAGCACAAACTACAGCTGTTGCTCCCAGTTTTAGTTTTGAACCTGGTCAAG
The DNA here is from genome assembly GCF_029633865.1 of Lampris incognitus. Taxonomy (NCBI): domain Eukaryota; kingdom Metazoa; phylum Chordata; class Actinopteri; order Lampriformes; family Lampridae; genus Lampris; species Lampris incognitus. Next base: position 37,321,287 of record NC_079217.1, read on the forward strand.
TTCACACAGTACAGATATGCTGACCATGCAGCATGGCTCAGGAGGTAAAGTGGGTCGTCTAGTAATCAAAAGGTTGCTGGTTTGATCCCCGACTCCTGCGGAGAGCATGTTTAAATTTCCTTGAGCAAGACACTGAACTCCTAACTGCTCCTGATGAGAAGGTTAGCACCTTGCATGGCAGCCTCCGCCATCAGTGTATGAATGTGTGTGTGAATGGGTGAATGTGAGGCGTACATTGTAAAGCTCTTTGAATGGTCGCTAGACTAGAAAAGCGCTATATAAATGCAGTCCATTTGCCATTTTACCATATGAACAGGGGTGGCAAATGGTAATATCGGGTGCTGCTGCAAACAGGTAGCAACAGGCGAGTCTACTCCAGCTTCCATGCAAATGAGTTTGGCTCTGTGTGTCTGGATGGGTACAGGAGTTGACAACTGGTATTAGTTAATGTGCATAATAATGATCCGTTTAATGCTCCCTGAACATTTCACTCCTCTTCTAAACAATAGGGGGGGGGGGGCACATTGCTTACTTGTGAGTGGACTGAGATGGAGAAGGCCTGGTAAAGTGATGATGATGACAATGATTATTATCATTATTATTATTAACATTATGATTATTATGACTATTGTTAGTATTATTATTATAGTCATTATCATTATCATCATCATCATTATTATTATTAGTGTTGATCAGAGCAAATATCTACCAATTACAAAGTTAACTGACAGAGCTGTAAATATGGAAGTCCTTTAACTCGTTCACACATGAGTGTTCTCGGTCTTCGAGAGGTGTGTGTGTGTGTGTGTGTGTGTGTGTGTGTGGGCCCTGTGATGGACTGGCGGCCTGTACAGGATGTCTCCCCGCCTGCCGCCCAATGACTGCTGGGATGGGCTCCAGCATCCCCATGACCCCGGTTGGGATAAGCGTCTTTGATATTGAATAGATATATCATGTTTGCATGTGTTTAAATAAACAGGGGTTTAAATACTTGGGGTCAACTATCCAAAGTAACGGGGAGTGCAGAAGAAAATGCAGTCAGGGTGGAGTGGGTGGAGAAGAGTGTCAGGAGTGATTTGCGACAGAAGGGTACCAGCAAGAGTTAAAGGGAAGATTTACAAGATGGTTGTGAGACCAGGTATGTTGTATGGTTTGGAGACAGTAGCACTGATGAAAAGACAGGAGGTGGAGCTGGAGGTGGCAGAGTTGAAGATGCTAAGATTTTCACTGGGAGTGATGAAGATAGAACAGGATTAGGAACGATTATATTAGAGGGACTGCTCAGGTTGGACGGTTTAGAGACAAAGCAAGAGGGCAAGATTGAGATGGCTTGGACATGTGTGGAGGAGAGATGCTGGGTGTATTGGGAGAAGGATGCTGAATATGGAGCTGCCAGGAAAGAGGGAAAGAGGAAGGCCAAAGAGGAGGTTTATGGATGTGGTGAGGGAGGACATGCAGGTGGCTGGTGTGACAGAGGAAGATGCAGAGGACAGGAAGAAATGGAAATGGATGATCCACCGTGGCGACCCCTAATGGGAGCAGCCTAAAGTAGTAGAGTTAATAGATCATGTTTTCAGATGCGTTTTGCCCCACTTTTCATCGTTGTTGCTGTTGTTCAGTTGGCGGGTGCCCAAAAGTGATTCCACAGCTGAACTGGTGAGAAGAATCTCATTGCCCAAACATCAGATGCCTTTTTAGTTTTTTAGCTCAGTTTGAGTCTGGCAGAAGTGTTGAATTTTTCCCTCCCCTTTTTCGCCATAATTGTATCCAGCCAATGACCCCACTCTTCCGAGCCGTCCCGATCGCTGCTCCACCCCCTCTGCCGATCCACGGGAGAGCTGCAGACTACCACAACATGCCTCCTCCCTACATGTGGAGTCGCCAGCCGCTTCTTTTCACCCGACAATGAGGAGTTTCACCAAGGGGACATAGCACATGGGAGGATCACGCTATTCCTCCCAGTTCCCCCTCCCCCCTGAACAGGCGCCCCGACCGACCAGAGGAGGCGCTAGTGCAGCGACCAGGACACACACCCACATCCGGCTTCCTACTTGCAGACACGACCAATTGTGTCTGTAGGGACACCCAAGCAACCCGGAGTTAACATGGGGATTCCAACCGGTGATCCCCGTGTTGGTAGGCAACGGAATAGACCACCACACTACCCGGACGCAGAAGTGTTGAACGTTAACAACTCATCTGTTTGTGCATCAGGGTACCATGGAGTTTTGGGTTGCCCTAACAAAACAATTTAAATTCAAATACAATTATACTGCGTTATCTAACAAATATTCAGTTACATAACTGTAGTGTGAACTACATCTTATTGTTCGATGCAGCTGTGCAGGAGTTGTCCTCACTTTTCTTCTAGCTGCCAGAAACAGAAAGAATAGCGGCGAAGAGCTAAGCAAAGGATGGCTAATACATGAGCTCAGCTCCCAAAAGCATGTTGAACAAAGGGTGTGTATTGAATACACGGTATCAAGAAAGATTCAGCAAATTATGCTCATAAACTGCAGGCAGCAATTTCCTGTTTCAAAACTACTAAAAACAAACACAAAATTATTGTGTAATTGCTCATTTTCATCTCATATCGGTTCGCTCGGTTGCTGTTTAAGCCGTACATCTCTGTTTGTTTTGTGCGCCGCCCTCTAATGCTTCCTGGTTCCCCAGCATAGGTGCCCTCACCTGGGGCTGTGCACCACAGTTCCAATATAATTAGATGAATTCATCTGCTGTGGAAGATGTTTACCAAAGCAATTAGGTTGAGTGCCTCACTCGAGGGCACGACAGTAAAGCTCCACCTGGACTCTGTGATCACCAACCTTTTGATCGCAAGTACAAATCCCTCTGTTACTGGTGCACACTGCTGCTGGCACTATCACGCACTCACACACACACACACACACACACACACACACACACACACACACACACACACACACACACACACACACACACACACACACACACACACACACAATCTGTACATGTCGGGACCCCTCACTGACTACATTCATTTCCTAGTCCTTAACCCTTACCTTAACCATCGTAACTACATGCCAACCCTCAACACTTACCTTAATCTAATCTAATCCTAATTCTCACTTTATCCCTAAACCCTAACCCTAAACTAGACCCTTTTTCCTCGTGGGGACCCATAAAATGCCCCCACAAGGTAGGTGGTTTCAGGTTTTTCTATTCTAATGGGGACATTTGGTTCCCATTAGGATAGGAAAACCTGGTACACACACACACACACACACACACACACACACACACACACACACACACACACACACACACACACACACACACACACAAGTTTTCCTCGAGAAACTCCAACCGCTCCTCCCCATATGCTCCTTGAGCCTTGTGGGTTTGGGTCTAATTAAAGAAACCTGCAGACATACATCGGAGACTATTGACCGTGTCTGATGCATTTATCTACAAGCAATTTTGTTTTTTCCCCCAACCTTTTATAACTAACTCATCACATTTTAAAAGTATCTTTGGCTTTTTCCCATCCGGTACAACATTAGTCAGGAGTTCCTGAAACAACTTCACTTCAACACCAGTAGGTGAGAATGAAGCGTGATCCTGCTGACAGCTACCAGAGTCCCTCCATCTGTAGGGGCTCCCAGCGGTGTTGCGCCGTCACTGGTGCTCGGTCTGTTATCTCAGCCTGCCATCACATTGGTGGCGCCGTACAGCTGTCCTTTTGTTTTTCTATCAGACCTGATCCCGATCACATTGAACACGTTATCGGTGGTGAGAGGTATTTGCTCTTGCTAGGCAGCGTAGTCACCTGTCAACAGGGCTGCCAAGTCTCACCCTTTGGGAGTGAGAGTCACGCAATTATGCCTCTTCACACGCCACACTTGCTATTTCACACGCTCATAAACGTTTTCCCTTCACTTCTATATAATATTTCCACAACTTGCTATGTTGCTTGCGACTTGCTGTAGTTTGGGTCCGTCACTGGCTTTCCAGGGTGAGCCCGCCCTATTCTGCCTCTGATTGGCTGACCCAGATATTCTTTCCCTAACGTTGACCAATCATCAGTCCTCATGCCTAAATCTAACCAACCCAATCAATGAAAGGCAACCACGAGTATCAACCAATCAGAGGCAGAGTAGGGCGGGTCATAGCGTCAACGCCACGAAATAAAAAAAATAAAAATAAAATAAAAGAGCTCCACAAGAAGAAGACCCCACTGAAGAAGAAGAAGAAGAAGAAGAAGAGAAGAAGAGGAATAAGAAGAAAGAAAACGGTAGGTAACCGTTTCATTTTGATCATACGAAATAGTAAATACGTTAATTTTATAGAATAAAATGCGTTATAGTCACTCAGTCCGAGCAGGAGTAATGTTACACAGGCTGCTGTGATATCTCGCAGTTAAAAAGGAAAATATTCGAACCGTCACTTGTCAGAAATCTGTAGAAGAACAATAGCTTTCCTTTTTGGTGAATGTCCTGTTTTTGGTTTCTATTATACTTGGTTCACGGATAAATCTCTGAATGTGTTATTGAATGAAATTGATCTAATAGTTCTTGACATGAGGTGATGATTTTTTTTTATAAAAACCAGGATGTGATCTATTTTGCCATTGTCTAAATCTAAAATTCTAAACTTTTAACTTTCCAGAGCAGAAGTTTAGCTCAGTGTCTGTGCCTGTTAGAACATTTGAGATCGGGTATGTCAATGTTTGTTGAAATGACTATTATGTCATTTGGTGGGTTTAACTAGGGTTGTCACCCATCCCCCCAAAAAAATCCAGTTTGCAATTAGTATATGGAAAATATGTCATATTTCATGTTTTTATCATTAAATAATTGTGGTTTTATGTTCCCAAAAATGACATTAAAGGGTTAAAATTACTTAAGAAATACATGTAAATTTAATAGTTATGATCAGTATTGAAGTTGGTCAAAAGATTTAATGCATTGAAAGTGAAAAAATATTCATGTGTAATATTTTTATAGCACTTTTAAGGAACTGAACATTTTTTGCACCGAGGGTAAAACGTCATGATTTTCTGGAGGGGTGCCCAAGGGTTAAAGGAACTGCTTGAATTCATAGTTTGAGCCTTGTGCTCTGAACAAACAAAGAAATGCACTTTATTTATTTTTATATTATTGTTCTGGTTCTGTATTCATTGACATTTTATAAATACATTTATTTTATTTGTCTAAATTCTTCTTGTTACAATTGTTTTAATTTCTACTTGCGCTGGTCAATTATGAACACTATATAAAATAGCAGGAAACTGGTTTTTAAGTTGCACAAATAATTGGGTTGAGAGAAGCTCCCTGAATACAAATGACAGAATAAGACTGAATAATGACATCCGACAGTCTAATTCTAATGTAGGCTCGGACTCTGTGTATTCTATTCTTTCTAGCAATTGACAATATTTCTTATGTGTTCACTATTCCAAGTAAAGAGAGAGAGCATGAGGAGGAGGCCAACATCACATTACAACATCACAACAGTCTAATCCTAATGTTAATTTAAATTAGGATATTCCTCTAAATCCACCTTAAAAAAGGCCAAGTCCCCTCGCCAGAGTCTCACTCTTAACTTTTTTTGAAACTTGGCAACCCTGCCTGTCAATCAGTTGTGTGCCCAGTGTTCGCGATAAGTGAATAAACTACAAAACTCTACACATCTGACGTATCGTTGCCTCGTATGGTCAAACAGCATCTCCTTTGTACCCATGCGACTACGGGTCTCTCTAAAAACACAGGCATGTGCAGCAGGGCACGTGTCTTTCTCCGCCATTTTTGCTGTTAGCGGTTCAGTCGACAAGGCCGCCGCTTTGGGGGAAAAGCGGCGGAGACATGGCGCGCTTTTTCTGCTCAGAGCGGAAGGTTTTTCAACTTGAGACGCTCAGGGTGGGTAGGGTGGGTACCCCCGGATGGGTACCCCACCCCCAATTTTTTTTTTAAATAGAATAAAAATGCGCCGTGTGTCGGGCGGGGAGAAATCGAAGCGGCCGACCAGGGTATTAAGTTTAGAAATCACGTCAGGACACAGCGCTGTCGCTCGACACAACCTCTCCGTGGCATTCTTTATTTAGACTGACACAGCATCAAAGGCAGACCCGATCAAACAACCCAGAGCCCGCAGGCATCACCAATCGATCCCAGCACAATAGAACAGCACCAAATCAAATGCAGCTCTGTCGATGTGTGCAGACATAACACAGGGCACATACACAGAAAGGAAGTCGCTTCGAAGCCACAGAAAACAATTAGATAAGGGCATGTCTCACTGCCAAGAACACACCCAGTATAATAACCACAGCCTCAGCCCGGCATTATAACAGCGTGAACACAGTGTGCGACGTGTACGTCACAGTGTGTTACGACAGTGTGTTAAATGTATGACACAGTGTTACGTCACAGTGTGTTCATGTACGACACGGTGTGTTAAATGTACGACACAGTGTTACGTCACAGTGTGTTAAATGTACGACAGAGTGTGTTGAGTGTACGACACAGTGTGTTATGTCACAGTGTGTTAAATGTACGACACAGTGTTACGTCACAGTGTGTTAATGTACGACACAGTGTGTTACGTCACTGTGTTATATGTACGTGGTCATCCGGAGATGATCATATAGCCTGCCTGTGTAATATCTAACAGACACGCGTCATCAAATGATTATCCCTCAATCAGATTTCATTAAACGGGGTTTGGCATTTCAGGTGTGAAGGCATTTTTAAGGTTTCTTTGTTTTAAAATGGTCCCACTGTTTCAGACAAGAAAACTGAAGTTTACTGAAATGTCAAGTGTATACAGTTGGCCACAATGACTCTTAATTTCTTTAAAAACGGACAAAAAATGGGTGTCAGCTCAAACTCTTCAACCATGAGGAAGCTTCGGAGTATCGAAGGTATATTTTTCCTTCTTTCTTTCTTTCTTTCTTTGTCCTTGTACTGGTGATAAAAGTGGAGTGTAACCTTGTGGATGTGTTGCCAGTGTAAAAGCAATGACTGACTTCTTATTCAGGGTGTGTGTGCTGCAGTAATGACTGTCACACCCCATCTCCCTCTAGAATAGGAAACACCATCTGACACAGCTAGGTTACTGGCTCTTTCTCCATCTCTGTCACCCCCACCCCCACCCCCACTCACCTCTATTTGTTGTGTGTGTGTGTGTGTGTGTGTGTGTGTGTGTGTGTGTGTGTGTGTGTGTGTGTGTGTGTGTGTGTGTGTGTGTGTGTCGTGCATTGTCCCATATTTGTGCTCATCTGTGTATATGAGTGCCCATGACATATTTACATTGCTATGCGTGGTCATGTTTTACATTCACCTCTCATCACTGGTCCCCAGTGGCCCAGTGTTTTATGCATCCTTCACATCATGGCTTTGTAATCTTTCACCTTTTCATCTTAAATCAATGTCTAGTTAACTACCCCTTTGTAAAAAAAAAAATATATAGACCTCTTTTACTACCCTAGCATAGTTTCTCAGTATCGGCTCTGGTTACAGTGAGTGGTCACGTCCTCCACTGCCCTTTTGGCAGCCATATCAGGTTATATTACTGTAGGTACTGGTTAATGATCACAGGCTCTGCCCCTGCTGGGTCATAGCAGCTGTCTTTGTTATACCCAGTAAGTGTTTTAGTGCAAGTGCATGTGTGTGTTTGTGTGTGTGTGTGTGTGTGTGTGTGTGTGTGTGTGTGTGTGTGTGTGTGTGTTCTTGTTCAGCCATATATGTGAGGACCAATGTGGGTTTTTAACCATTAGAGTGCAGAACATCTTTGCAAGGTGAGGACATATTGGCAGGTCCTCACACTTTTAAGGGTGTGTTTTAGGGTCAGGACTTGGATTCAAGGCTGAGGTTAGAATCAGGAATAGCTTAAGGTTAGGGTGAGAGTTAAGCGTAAGCATGAAGTTTTTGATGGTGAAAGCTGGGACTAGCAAATTCGGAGAAGTGACCCCCCCCCCCCGACACACACACACACACACAAGAGAACCCATCCCCCCTCTCTCTTCTTCCTCCTCTTCTCCTGTAAACCCTCCCCCCAAACCAGTTTTACTGTGTGCTTGATTTTGGCTAATATACCTGACAAAACTCAGATTGTAGTTGATAATATATGCGTGTAAAAATATTTATTTTAGCAAATCTCTTGAATTGTGATATCCCCAACATTTATGTTGTGAAGCACTTTTTATTTTTTACTTATAGGTAAAATATTCATAAATATTGCTACATCCAAAGTGCCAGCACGCTGTGTGACCATTTCTGCCCAACATCCTTATACCATGGAGAGTAAGATGTATCACAGTTGTTCATCTTTGCATATGAAAAAACAAAAAACAAAAATAAGAAATATGTCTGTCAGTGAATCCCTTGGTTACCCAAACACTGATGTTGTGATGTACTTGTACTTAGAATTTTCAGTATTTATTAAGATGGACATGTATCAATCTATCCAACAACCGTATTCACAAAATGAATACCGACAAGAAGAAGCATGGCAGGAAAGGTGTGCATGTGAATGATTGGCAGGGAGTGGGACCGCCTCGTCACAGAGAGCTCCTTTGATAGGTTGAGAGCTTCTGAACACGATCAAGCCTCAACGAATCAGGAGAGTTCAAGTGAGATTTTGAGATCCTGAATACAGAGACAAGGTTAAACACAGGCTGGATTTCTCTCAGCCCATCTGAATTACTCATAGCTGTAAGATTGACATGACATTTTTTTCTTTTTTTTTAATGAAGCTGCCTACCCTAGCCTTACAGTCAGTGGCGTAGGTTTCACTTGAACATTGGGGGGGCACATTTAGCGGGGAGGGGGGATCAGGGGGTCCTCCCCCTGGACATTTTGAGTATCACACATTTAATTTCCTGCATTCTGGTAAATTTGTATGCACCAATTTGCTCTTTTTCTACATCAATTTATTGTGGAAATGTCTTATTTATGTAAAAGAAAAACAACTTTCTAGGTAATTCTCTCATCTTACTCTCTTTTTTGCACCAAAAAAGCACCGGATATCTTCTGTTACTTTCCTCTTGCTTATGTTGACTCTGTGAATGAAAGTAGTAGATGCATTTGAACTAATACAATACCCTTGGCATAAATTGGTTTGTAGATGTACCTATTATGTTATCTCATGTGCTCGAAATGATCAGTTCAAGTTAATTTAAGCTAACATAAACTTCTAGGGGCTACTGTTAGCAAGCCCTAGCTAGCTAGCTAGCTAGTTCATGAGGGGGTCTGAACTGATAACCCCAAACACAAGTTATAAACTAGATAAGGCTATAATTCATCCGGAAATACGTAAGAAAATCTAACTCAGAAACCCCAAAGGTAAGAAAGGGTGGTGTACTGGGCTAGACAAGCAAGCTGGCTAGCTACATTACTTACACTTGCTTACACGATCATTCATGCTCCGGTCTCCTGGTTGTCAGGAGCAACTGCAAGACAGCAACGAGGTCGGCAATCCCAGTGGCAAGGTTAAAATGGTATGGTCCAAGCATAGGGGTGTATGAAATCGTTGGAAAACAAGTATGAATGACATTTTAAGTAGTTCGACTGTCTGTGTTGTTATTTTACCTTTTTTGGCGAGGGAGTTAACATTATCATTCATGATATATTTTTTGGGGGGGGGACAAATTCACCTCTTCTAAATATTGAGGGGGACATGTCCCCCCTGACCCCCCCATAAATTATGCCTTTACTTACAGTTAATATTAGGAGTTTAAGAATAACGCATTTGAATGTAGTCATTGAGGGCCCTCATAAATACGGAGAATATAGACTAATAAGGATGTGTGTGTGTGTGTGTGTGTGTCTGTTTGTGTGTGTGTGTGTGTGTGTGTGTGTGTGTGTGTGTGTGTGTGTGTGTGTGTGTGTGTGTGTGTGTGTGTGTGTGTGTGTGTGTGTGTGTGTGTGTGTAATGCCTTTATGAAAAATTTGCAGCACTGTGTGTATTTTTGTACACTTGCCCAAACCAATCCATCAAGCTTATGACTCTTTTTTCAAGGTGTACCCGACCCATGATCAAGTATGGAACTCAATTTACCAACTAAAATATGGTTTGTTTGTTTGTTTTTTTTTAATGTATCTATTCATTTATTTGATATTTCATATATCCTATACAAGTTATTCTTGACACACAGCTGACTCATCGAAAATGCTTCTTCTGTGATCCATTGTGATATTTTAGGTTTATAAATGTTCTTTTATTTTTGGTACAGTATGAGATAAGAAATCCCAGAAAATATAAAATCTTCCGAAAGCCTAACATCTGCCTCCTTGAATGCTGTCTCAATCAGTCAAGCATACCCTGCATCTCCTCTCTGGGTCTGTCCCCTCCTCATGTCACCGTCATTCCTCTTTCCTTACAGAGGACCACAGTAAATCAGCTCAGCTGCTTTAGGTTTTATCTCACCTTATCTCCCTCGTAAACCTCTTTAAAAAGAAATCCCAGCCAAGAAAGTGGCGTGTGCGGGCTTGGGCTTGGTTCGATGTGGTCTTTAATTGACTTTAATCTCTCAATGCAGCCTCTTTGATTATCAAGGGGCGATAGAGAGCGCAGCTGATTTATTCACTTTCACTTGTTTTGTGCTTTATTGTTAGGTCGACAGCACTTTTAGTGAGTTAAGTCCCAGATGGTGAACATCTTAACATCATATCCACACAGCAGCTTGACGGAGCCAGATGGGCTGTGCTCGTCCACTGAAGGAAAGGGGAAGATTTAAACAGCGTTTAGTCTTAGCTGTTGCATGGGAATCTTGCTGCCGGTGACTTGGTTTACCAGCCACCATGGCCCCGAGTCACGCCTCATAGAAACCAGTGGTAAATACCCCCAGTGGAGAAGAAAGAGAGAGGGTCTAAGGATGGATGGGTGGAATGGATCGAGTGAAACAGATAGAAGTGGTGATTAAGAGATGTTTACCAATGGTTAGAAAACAGTGTTTTGGTGTTGGTGAACGGCTGTGTAAAATGTCACAGCCAAGCCAAGCCCACAAGTTCTTTGTCAATGTCGACCGCATCTCTCAATTCACCACCTCCCCCTAGAAACCAGCAGCTTTAAATGCTGCACTGGTGCCCGGGGACATGAACACGATTATGTAGGCTGTGTGGCAGCCCTTTTTTTATTTATTCATATACATGCATACATTGCAAAAAGATGTTGATGACTTTTGGAGTATCTTATACTTTCAGGGGAATCAAAAGGTAGTTTTGCATTAGATTTGCATTTCCACCTAAGTCACCATACATTTTTATTTATGCATTTATTTATGCGTTTATTTATTTATTATGTACAAATCGGTAACAGTACAAACAGAAACAGAAGTCAGGGACGAAAATCAGGAAAAGCCTACCTTAATATACAGAACAAGGGCCTGTGTGTTACAATGTGACTGGTCAGAGCTGTGAGCAACAAGAGGAAACATTCGGTTTGACGATAATTAAATGAGATGAACTCGTCTGGGCGGAAGATATGATATGATATACTCTATTGATCCCTGTAGGGAAATTATGCTCTGCATTTAACCCGTCCTAGCTGTGTAGCTAGGAGCAGTGGGCAGCCGCCGTGCAGCACCCGGGGACCAACTCCAGTTGATCTTGCCATGCCTCGGTCAAGGGCACAGACAGGAGTATTAACCCTAACATGCATGTCTGTTTGATGGTGGGGGAAACTGGAGCACCCGGAGAAAACCCAACGCAGACATGCGGAGAACATGTAAACTCCACACAGTGGACGACCTGGGATGACTCCCAAGGTTGGACAGCCCCAGGGTTTGAACTCAAGACCTTCTTGCTGTGAGGCGACAGCACTAACCACTGTGCCTCCCTAGAGATGAGATGTATATGTTATTTATGGATGTGTTTGTGAGACAGTTGTGTGTTTAAGGGTTAAAATAATGGGGGTAGAGTGGCGGGAGGGAGGAGGGGTGGGTAGAAGGTGGTGTGTGAATTACCCTCTGTTCAATCAGGGGATCCCATCTGGCCCAGTACCCCTGCCCCAAAGTTCTTCAAGGATATTTTTTCCATAGTTTTTGCGATTTTGCATATTGGGGATAATATCATTTTACTTATGCTTCTTTCTTAGTGAGTCTTCGAGCCCCTACAAGTAACAGCCACTGGAGTGCCTTCATTGGTGCTCCCGCCTTTCATGAGGCACCTGGCACACAGAGGAGCAAGAAGGAAATGGAGTGGTCATGGGTTAAGGTTGCTGCATACTAGGGTAGCTCCCAGACCCCCCTGTTCTATGCTAGCCATGAACGACACTGCTGCAGGCCAGGGCCCAGAAACCAGAGTTGCCATGCATACATTTGAACAGCCCTATCAGCACAGCCAACAGGGAGGATGGCTGGGTGGTAGCTGATGTGTGTGTGTATGTGTGTGTGTGTGTATGTGTGTGTATGTGTGTAGGCTTCCATTCATAATGATTAATTCTCTCATGTTTAAGGGAAATCCCATAACTTTTCATTTGGAGTCCATGTTGATGAGCAGTGAGTGTTATCATATAGTGTGCAGATGTGTCTGGTCCATGCTGTGTGCCGCTTACAACAGGTGCTAACTGCAGCCACAAGTCGTTTCCTCCCTCTGTTCTTTATGCTTGGAGTCCTTAGTGCTTAGATTTAGCATGAAGATTTCAGTCCCCCCCCCCATATGTCTGTGTTTTCAACTTCCTCCACCTGTTTTAAATCTAAACATTAGAGAGCTGAAACAACTGACCTTCAGCAGATTGTGATGCATAATGCATTGACAAAGCGAAAGGGGTGGGTTACATAAAGAGAGAGAGGGGAGGGGGGACTGAAATGTAATGAATTTTAGCAGATTTAATCCTCAATAACTTTAGTCACTCTCATATGACCTTTAGGAAACAGGACCAGAACTGCAAGCAGTGTGTGTGTGTGTGTGTGTGTGTGTGTGTGTGTGTGTGTGTGTGTGTGTGTGTGTGTGTGTGTGTGTGTGTGTAATTAGCGGAAAAGAAAATATTGTGATTCCAACCTTTTCTCTGAAACCAACATGAAACTTTCTTCGCCATACAGCTAAATGTCTTGTTTAAGGCAGCCTGACATGTCGGGGGACAACAGGCGGTCCTGTCTAGGTTTAATGCGACTATATGTAATGAGTGTCTTGGTTGAAATGTCAGTGCCTCAGAGCACATCGAATAAGCAGCAGACTGAGTAAGCATGTGAATATAAATACACAGACTGCACAGCTTATCTACAGAAATAATACTACCTTTCCATTAGTCACATTTTAATAACAGCTATTCACAAAACTGGAGATGAGTTGTTTTTTTGTTTTTTTTGGGGGGGGGGATTTGTTTTTGTTTTTTCATATTGATTGTGTTGGAACTGTTTTCCATTGAGGTGGCACGTTGGCACAGTGGTTAGCATGGTCACCTCACAGCAAGAAGGTCCTGAGTTCGAGCCCCGGGGTAGTCCAACCTTGGTGGGTCGTCCCAGGTCATCCTCTGTGTGGAGTTTGCATGTTCTCCCCATGTCTGCGTGGGTTTCCTCCGGGTGCTCCGGTTTCCTCCCACAGTCCTAAGACATGCAGGTCAGGTGAATTGGCCATACTAAATTAAATTGTCCCTAGGTATGGATGTGTGTGTGTGTGTGTGTGTGTGTGTGTGTGTGTGTGTGTGTGTGTGTGTGTGTGTGTGTGTGTGTGTGTGTGTGTGTGTGTGTGTGTGTGTCATCCCTGTGATGGCCTGGCGACCTGTCCAGGGTGTCTCCCCGCCTGCCGCCCAATGACTGCTGGGATAGGCTCCAACATCCCCGCGACCCTGAGAGCAGGATAAGCGGTTCAGATAAATAATGGATGGATGGATGGAAAAGCTAAAAAATTAGTTTCTCAATATCTCTGCATTGTGCCAAGCTATGAACTTGTTTATGAAACACTATAATTAAAATTATTCAATCTTATGAAAAAAAGGGAATTTGTAATATTCTTCTTTTTTTTGTAAAGCCAAGAGAGCTGTTCTCTGATTCTCCCTCAGTGTTACCGTGTGGGAGTTATCGTTAATAATATGCGGAGGTGATTTAGCAGTAAGGTTGGGTATCATTTGGATTTTATTGATTCTGCTTTATCTTGGAAGGTCTCCATCATCAGCCAGACACTTTGCATATAACTGATTGATGACACTTGGGCTTGTCAACGAGTTCTTGCACCTCCATCTTGTACTATTAAACCTCAGTAGGTTATCTCCTTACTTTTTTACTAAATAGACCAGTTGTATCAGGTTCTCCTCTTTCAGCTCAACAGTGTGGAGCTGCCTGTACAATTAACCCTTCTGAATTTACTGAAGCTCGCCATTCAAGTTGACTGGACTAAGGCTTCATTCTCTGATGGGATACTGTGCTTGGGGCGACAGTGGCTAAGAGGTAGAGCAGGTCATCTGGTAACTGGAGGGTTGCCGGTTCGACCCTTGGCTCGTCCATGCAAAAATTGTTGAGGTGTCCTTGAGCAAGACATCTAACCCCCTAACTGCTCCCAATGAGTAGGTTGGCGCCTTGCATGGCTGACACCATCATCAGTGTGTGTGTGTGTGTGTGGTGGGTGAATGTGAGGGATCCATTGACTATAAAGCACTTTGAGTGGCTGTTGCAGCTGGAAAAGCATTGCATAATTGCAATCAATTTACCATTTACCAAGTTACTGACGATTCATCCTCCAAAAACTAAAAAACAAAAAGATAAAACAACTACATTATACTTCTAAACTAACAGTATAACTAGAAACATTGACTGCTGCATTTAACTAGATTTCTTGAACAAGCATTATCCTCTATGTACATCACATTTAAAAGATACACAAAGCAACATGCAATAAGAAAAATGTAAAAACATGTCTACAAACACATATCCATCATTATATTTCTGATATCTGTGCAGGAATCACATTTCAAAGATGAACAAACTCTCCGTTAAAGGTTGCATTTTGAATATAAAGTGTTAATATATCAGAAAGACATACAATCACATACATTTTTGACCCAGCTTACTACACTTTTATTGTCACACAAACATATTAAGAGTCAAAGTCTCCCTATGTGAGGATGTCTTCTGAGCTGTTTCGTCTGTCCTTGCAATTATACTTTTGGGCAGTTCGAGTTGATCCCACTGGAAGTAGATTTGCACCTTCTCCCAAATCTGAATCTTACACCTCCATCTGAGCTGCAGATGCAGCATTTAGGATTTCATCAACAATTTCCTCCCCATGGATGGCAGCTAGGTAGCTATCGTTCTGGTCCATGTGGGCTGGATTCTGGTCCTGGCTGCAAAAGAGAGCTTGTGGCTCTGCTTCAACATTAGATTCACCTCTAGTTCTCCTTCGTTTCGGTCCCCTGCTCTTTGAGTTTGAACCCAGAGACCCGTTTCTTAGTAGAAGCCATATCGAAGGTTTGCTTCTTAGTGGGAGACATATCAGACATGTTAGAGGAGTGCTTCCTAACAACAATATAAATACAGCTTTAACATAAATAATAGCAGTATATGAATACTTTTCCTGTAAATGGCAGGATATCAATCATGTGTTTTGCCGATCTTAAAGGACCACTTCACTGATTTTCAACCTTCTCTCAATTTATGGGAATTCGGCGTATAGTGTGCAGCTGTTGCCAATGTTCTCTGGGTCTCTGGGACTAGTTGGAAACTATGTGCTTCTGGCACCAGTGTCATCATTTGATGCGTTAGTGACGTAGCTGGTGACGAGGAAGAGCTACTTGTAAGTCTGCGGCTCTGGGGGCCTGCTCTAGCTGCCACTCAAAAGCAAAACTTCCTTGTTGTCTTTGCTCGTATTGCAAACTAGCTACGTTTCCAAGGGTGAAAATCGCAACCCCAAATATGAGTGCAGAGGACTCGGATATTCAGCCGTATTTATTCAAGCCAGAGTATACGACTGAAGAAATGCAGTTAGAGGATATGGCTGTCACAATCCTCAGCTGCTGAGAGCAAACAGCAACTGGTGGTGCCATTACTCAAATTACCCTCTTGATGCCAACAGAAACTGAATCATTCTGCTGCAATACATTTTAGCGTGGGCCGGGTTTTTTTTTCTTTTCTTTTTTTTTTTTTAGATGCTTTCGCCAGCGCCAACCCCGAGACAGCCTGTGTGTGCAGTACTATGCATGAAAGTTTTATTCCCCTTTCTTCAGGATCCCGAAGATAAACTGGAAAAGACAACCAAGACCAGCAGGGCTGGCAGATGACCACTGAGAGTGAACGCTATGTTTTGCCCAACAAAGTAATAGCTGTAGGCTAGTTTGGTGATACACGGTAACGTTAGACAAGCGGTTTTCTCAACATGTTTTTGCCGATTGCATTGCAACCTCTTGTTACCCAGATACATTTTATAGTATATTTTCCTACATCTCACTAAATTTCCTTTTGCAAACACATTGCTTTTGCAAGCATATTGGCCAAAAAGCTACCCAGTGTATCGTCACCCTGACCTTATTTGCTGTCTTCACTTAGATAACTTGCAATTACAATCACCACTGTGTTAATGTACGAAACCAGCACAGTTGCATAACAGATGAAACTGGCAATCAGTTTATTATGCACGGCAATTTGCACATGACACCTGTATTAGATCTTTGGTTGTTATGTAATGGTGCTGTTTATAAGGTTGGGGATACTCGCAGTGAGACCGATGAAGTCAGTAGATGAGTGATATAATGTCTCTCCCACTAAACGTTGTGTCCAGATGAACTAATTCAACTTTCTGGGACTATCTGCTAATGTTACAGTATATGATCAGTGCTTGTAGCTTCCTGATGAATAATCACCTTCTTCCCTATGTTTTGCTTTCTCCAGACAATATTGCCTGGCTGCTAATCTTTTTTTTTTTTTTTTTTGAGTGGTTGCTACAAGGGGAGAGACTTGGCAAAGGGAACTGCATCGTCTTGCCAGTGTTTCTCCAACTGTAATAACTTGGTGCCCTCATTTACTATACATACACATCTGAATGCACCTACAATGAAGGTATATAGTTAGCTTGATAATCACATTCAAATCATTGATGCTCTATTTGAGAAATTATGGTAATCTTTAACATCCCTCAGCAAGAAGGAAGAGGAGTACAGTGCTCTAAACAATACTGACTGTGCTGCTTTTCCTCTAGATTTGTCATCTAAATAAATGCCATTCTGTTTTATTAACAAGCTACCTTTAGAGTAACTAACAAGATGTATAAGGTGAAAAAAGATGACACAAATTTGTTTTTCACTTTAAAAAAAAGCAAAGATGTCCTTAAATGCACCAGTCCTTTAACAATGTCTTTTTTAAACAGTTGCTGCTTTCAACTATATGTAATTCACTAAACTAAATGTGAACAAATAATGTAATTATGAAAAAAATATAGGCAATGAAAGGCTCACTGGTATGGAATATCTACATCTAATAAGTTTCAAGGCTCTGTGAATTGATTCTCAGAACATACTGAAACAAACTAAAACTGGTGGCTACCTGGAAGGTATGAAATTAGTCTAAAAAGGTCAGCCAAAATATAAATTACGGATATGAATTATGCACAATTTGTAGTTTTGACTTCAACATAAAAAAAATAGAAGAAAAAAAATCAGCAACAAGAGACAAGTAACACTGTCATATCACAATTGTAGTTATCCTACCTTAGAGTTAATTCATGATGCACAAACCTCAGAATGAACTCCAGCGTGCTGGTCGCCTCTTCCTGGTACTGCAAGTTGAATACATAGCAGCATTCAAACAGGACAGCTAATGCTGACGAGACATCCGTTAGCTCTTGTGGCTGGATGATGAATGCCCTCCACAGTCAGCATCCATGTTTTTGTTTGGAGAACAGAATCCCCTGTAACAGACACCGGCACAGCAGCTTTTTAGTGTTATTACAGCCTATGGTCAGCCTATGGGCAAAAGCTATTATACCATAACAGGACTTATGACTAACAACAATGAGTGACGATGAGGTGGTGTTGTACTGACTACATTTATGATATTAATTAGCAAAACTTGCTATATTAATCATGTCATATTGCTAACCCTTTCTTCTACTTTCACTGTACAACCTGCTCTATATAAGTGTGTTGTGAGATGATACTAGGTGGATCGTGGCTAGCATGAGCCTGTGATGTATAGCCTGGTAAGACTGGCTGCTGCTGCCAATTCAAAATAAAGAACACAGACATTGTAATCTCAGTCATAGTATCAATTATCCAAACCATTTTGATAGCCTTACCAATTGCAATCAGCCTTTAGGGTGCTGGAGAGGCTGCAAACTACATCTGCTGGCGTTGCAGTGACTTAAGAGCAGCAATTAACAAAAAGTTGGAATAAATTCATTACATATATAGAGAACATAATTGATTCTTTACAATACTTCCTAATAGGCTCTATTGTAAAGATTATACTTGGGCCTCACTCCTGACCTGCAGTCCAGCAGTTTTTTTTGCTTTTGTTTTAATATACACTACCGTTCAAAAGTTTGGGATCACCCAAACAATTTTGTGTTTTCCATGAAAAGTCACACTTATTCACCACCATATGTTGTGAAATGAATAGAAAATAGAGTCAAGACATTGACAAGGTTAGAAATAATGATTTGTATTTGAAATAAGATTTTTTTTACATCAAACTTTGCTTTCGTCAAAGAATCCTCCATTTGCAGCAATTACAGCATTGCAGACCTTTGGCATTCTAGCTGTTAATTTGTTGAGGTAATCTGGAGAAATTGCACCCCACGCTTCCAGAAGCAGCTCCCACAAGTTGGATTGGTTGGATGGGCACTTCTTGCATACCATACGGTCAAGCTGCTCCCACAACAGCTCAATGGGGTTCAGATCTGGTGACTGCACTGGCCACTCCATTACCGATAGAATACCAGCTGCCTGCTTCTGCTCTAAATAGTTCTTGCACAATTTGGAGGTGTGTTTAGGGTCATTGTCCTGTTGTAGGATGAAATTGGCTCCAATCAAGCGCTGTCCACTGGGTATGGCATGGCGTTGCAAAATGGAGTGATAGCCTTCCTTATTCAGAATCCCTTTTACCCTGTACAAATCTCCCACCTTACCAGCACCAAAGCAACCCCAGACCATCACATTACCTCCACCATGCTTAACAGATGGCGTCAGGCATTCTTCCAGCATCTTTTCATTTGTTCTGCGTCTCACAAACGTTCTTCTTTGTGATCCAAACACCTCAAACTTGGATTCATCCGTCCACAACACTTTTTTCCAGTCTTCCTCTGCCCAATGTCTGTGTTCTTTTGCCCATCTTAATCTTTTTCTTTTATTGGTCAGTCTCAGATATGGCTTTTTCTTTGCCACTCTGCCCTGAAGCCCAGAATCCCGCAGCCGCCTCTTCACTGTAGATGTTGACACTGGTGTTTTGCGGGTACTATTTAATGAAGATGCCAGTTGGGGACCTGTGAGGCGTCTGTTTCTCAAACTAGAGACTCTAATGTACTTATCTTCTTGCTCAGTTGTGCAACGCGGCCTCCCACTTCTTTTTCTACTCTGGTTAGAGCCTGTTTGTGCTGTCCTCTGAAGGGAGTAGTACACACCGGTGTAGGAAATCTTCAATTTCTTAGCAATTTCTCGCATGGAATAGCCTTCATTTCTAAGAACAAGAATAGACTGTCGAGTTTCAGATGAAAGTTCTCTTTTTCTGGCCATTTTGAGCGTTTAATTGACCCCACAAATGTGATGCTCCAGAAACTCAATCTGCTCAAAGGAAGGTCAGTTTTGTAGCTTCTGTAACGAGCTAAACTGTTTTCAGATGTGTGAACAGGATTTCACAAGGGTTTTCTAATCATCAATTAGCCTTCTGAGCCAATGAGCAAACACATTGTACCATTAGAACACTGGAGTGATAGTTGCTTGAAATGGGCCTCTATACACCTATGTAGATATTGCACCAAAAACCAGACATTTGCAGCTAGAATAGTCATTTACCACATTAGCAATGTATAGAGTGTATTTCTTTAAAGTTAAGACTAGTTTAAAGTTATCTTCATTGAAAAGTACAGTGCTTTTCTTTCAAAAATATGGACATTTCAATGTGATCCCAAACTTTTGAACAGTAGTGTATAATTTTTTATGACTGTCCTTGACCCAACATGCTTCTAAAATGGAATTAATTTGTATCAATTTAATTACGCATAGTCAATGTCACATGAAAAAAAATCTAACAAATTATTCAGGTTTATTCATTTTCGGTATTGTGTTGTTACGTAGTGTGTACTCCATCTTGCTGCTCACTGTGAGGAAGAAGAAGGGGAAACAATGTCGGCTGCATGAGTGCGATTGATTTCTTCAACACAAGTCGGGTGCTGAGAAAAGGGAAAAAAATAAAAAGAAGGAATCATTTTATTAGTCACTGTTAGGATCACTGTATAAATTCGTCAACACTTCCAGAGATGTGGTGGCTGAGCAGGTGTCCGAAGCTAGTGGATGCCTGTGACTGTGACCGTAGGCTATACATAACATAGTCTGAAAAATGACCTAAAATTTAAATAAAATGTAGGCTATAGACCTAAAATATTGAATTGTAACATACTGTCATATGTCAAAATGCCAAAATCCAAAATAAAGTGACACCTGGGCTGACTTTTTTTCCTTTGAAAGACTAATCACAAAAATTCATAGCTAAGACTATGCATGATGATGCTGCGTTATTATATTTGTTAAAAAATGTATTGCACCGAGATGAGACATGCAGTAGAACAAGAATAGCTAGTATGTGTGTATGAACGTGAGTCATGCACATGCATGTCAGTGAGTACAGCCTCACACATCAAGTTTGCACAAGGCCTCGTACCCCCCTTGAGACGGTCCTGACCATAGTCGATGTCTCCACTACCAGCATTATCTATGTCTTTCAGGACTGTCCTGACAGTCCTGTCCTTTTTCCACTTTCAAAAAAGTGTAGCATCTTCTTTCATTTTCTGCTGAGAGAATCTGTGAGTCTGGTGTTAACATCAATCCCAGTCAGTTTGTTGTAGAGCGCACACAGAAATCTCTTCATGAACAGAAATGATCACTGTTCTCTGAGTTCATCGATGCTGGGTGGGGGTTGATATTGATGGCATAATGCCGAGAAACATATGTAATCTTCATCAATTCTTCTACTTGGCCATGCTCTGCTGCTCGGGTCCCTCCTGAGAAAATATCTTAACCATTTCCTTTCTATTTTTTCCTCTACTGGTTCTAGAGTCTCATCTACAGAGAGGTCAAGTGGGGGCCAATTGATGCAGCCATAGCTATCTGTTTTTGAACATTTGGATGCTGTGGTCTCACTGCTTGGTGAAGACTCACTGTCATCACTATGACATTTGGTTTTCTAACTCTTAGCAGTGTGTTGTCATGATTGACATGTTCAACCCTTGTTTTTATCTGATTTAACAAGGAGCTTAGTTAATGACAAACTGAACCGAGCACTGACTACAATGGAGCACGTCTTCTCATGCTGTTACTATAATTACTATCACCGGTCAGCTACTCAACACGAGGCATGAAATACTCCTGCGGTACTAGTCCATCTATCGTCTCAGTCACAATCAACATGCTGGCAGGACCTCGCAAATATGTCCGCTGGCCTGGGTGCAGATGAGACATGTCCCCTCCAACTTCTGAAAAATATTATGTTGCCCCCCCCCCACCATAAATTATTTCTAAATGGTGTAATTGAAAATATGTATTTAATATAACATGACTCACATTTTTAAATTCACACATAAACACAACACATTTTGAACGTTTTGTTTATGTCCCCTATCCTGCTCAGTGGTCTGAACTATTCCTTATACTAAACTAAGTGTGAATGTCTTAGTGTAACGTACACGAATAAGTAGACACGTTAGCCCTCGCTAACAGGTCGGACCCTTTAGTCGAGTGGTTAACGTTGTCGCCCGCAGTGTGGAATACACGAGTTTGCGTCCCGGCAGTGACGGTGTGGCTGGGCTGCCCCCCGAATTCGCTACAGTATATATAGCCTCCAGTAGCCCACATTAATGCTCATTAGCATTACATTAGAGTTAAGTTAAAGTATATTAGTTCTTTCCATAATTAACCTGTGTCGTTTGTTGGTTTGTGTGTGAGGTTCCCCCCTAAGTTATAATGAGATGTGTACCCTTGTGTGCTGGTTAAAGAAAGTACAGATTGAGTACCAAGAGGACACTGCATCACCTTCATTGAACCCAAGTAGGCCTACAAACCCCGAGTCTAAGGACAAATTTAAAAGGGTGTATTTTTTGAGTCACTGGATTGAAACAGTCTAGCCAGCTGCTTGCTTGTAGTTAGCTAACTGTAGCCAGGCACTCTGATTAATACTGGATGGG
This sequence comes from Lampris incognitus, assembly GCF_029633865.1. Lineage (NCBI taxonomy): Eukaryota > Metazoa > Chordata > Actinopteri > Lampriformes > Lampridae > Lampris > Lampris incognitus. The sequence goes on from NC_079217.1 coordinate 37,343,585, forward strand.
TTCACGGGTGGTGAAATAATACATCATTAATGAAGAAAATATTAATTACATTCTCTAAAATTGGAGCATAGCAGAGAGCAGCGCTACGGTCCACTGCTGCTCCGCAGCTATTTGCCCCCCCCCCACACACACAGTTTATGTCACTCAGACGTTAAGAGAAGCTCTGTACTTTATCATGATGTGTTCAAATGGTCTTGTAAAATTGTATTTTTGGCGAGAAACTTCAATAAATACAGCTGTATGAATGAGAAATTTATGGTTTCACGGTAATATAAAATAAATATCAGAGAGGGAATTATAACCTGTCCAACTTCATAACTCTTATTCTAAGCAGCTTATAATACATAACTAAAACTCCTAATGTCCAGAATTTTTTAAATCAAAGCTTAATCAAAGTTTAATCAAAGCAATTATTTATGTCACAGCGGGAGCAGGAACAGAGGACCCAAATGCAGACAGCGGAGACAGGCAGGGATAGAACAATGCTTTAATGACAGGAATTAATTTACAAGAACTGGAGCGACAGGTACAAAACAACAAAGAAGGCATGAAGCATCCAGCCAACATGAGCTAACATAGGTAGCATTTATAATCTGACAATGAGCCAGGGCAACCAGGGGGACTATACTATATCTGTTGGAGGGCCAATCAGGGAATTGGGGGACAGGTGAGCAAAGCAGGGGCAGGAACAGAAATGACAAGACAATCAGGGAATGGGGAACAGGTGAGCCTTGGAATCCCAGACCACACAACCCATCCATCCATCCATCCATCCATTATCCGAACCGCTTATCCTGCTCTCAGGGTTGCGGGGATGCTGAAGCCTATCTCAGCAGTCGTTGGGCGGCAGGCAGTGAGACACCCTGGACAGGCCGCCAGGCTATCACACAGGGCCAACATACACACACACACACACACACACACATTCATACCTAGGGACAATTTAGTATGGCCGATTCACCTGACCTACATGTCTTTGGACTGTGGGAGGAAACCGGAGCCCCCAGAGGAAACCCACGCAGACATGGGGAGAACATGCAAACTCCACACAGAGGACGAACTGGGACGATCCCCAAGGTTGGACTACCCTGGGGCTCGAACCCAGGACCTTCTTGCTGTGAGGTGACCATGCTAACCACTGTGCCACCATGCCGCCAGACCACACAACCATGACAATTTAAATAAATATACAATCATTTATTTCCCAATCAATTTAATAGTGTGATTTAATGAAAATTACCACTATTGATTACAATAAAGTAAACAGACAACATTTAGAATTTGGGATGGTTTTTACACTGACTTTGGGACAATTTAATTACTTTTTGGGACGGTCCCGAGACAGTGGTAAATTCATTCTCCACATTGACACACATAAGAAATACATGAGTAAGGAGGCAGTGCACACCTAGCTCAACTAAGGGCACTGATGGTTATTTTTCAATGACAACGCTGCTCCATCCCCTCTGCTGATCTTGGGAGGGCTGCAGACTACCACATGCCTCCTGCTTTACATGTGGAGTCGCCAGCCGCTTCTTTTCACCTGACAGTGAGGAGTTTCACCAAGGGGACGTAGCGCGTGGGAGGATCATGCTATTCCCCCCAGTTCCCCCTCCCCCTAAACAGGCTCCCCGACCGACCAGAGGGGTGCTTGTGCAACGACGCTTGTGCAACAACCATGACCCCCGCCATCAAGCATGGCGGGGGTCATGGATTATATACATGAAAGAGTTTCAGGGTATTAAACACATAATCACATTTTATGCCACGTAAATCAACTTCATGGAAATCTCATTAACAGAGTTCGTGTAACTTTCCTTTGTGCGTGGGATGTCTAATTCTGTTGAGCGTTTCAAAAAGTATCTGTTTTATGATGCAGTTACAACAGAAATATTAACTTTCAAGTTCTCTGTGAAGCCACCAACCACGTGTCACCCAGCTATTGCAAGCACTGCCTGCCCCTTGTATTATCTGACCACTGTCCAGCTCAACCCCTGCCTCCAAGATTCCTCGAATCTCTTACAAGAGGACCAACACTTTCTCGTGCCCCAATAAATAAACAAAAAATTAAATACATAAATAGATAAATAAATAAATAGAGAGATAGCGTAGATTTTTTGAAGTGGGGTTGTATGAGCTATTTATTCATAATCAGTGTATCACCCACAGTAGATCGCGGTCGGCGTGCCTGCAGGTTGGAGAAGCAGACAGTAGTACAGGCAGGACTAGCCAGGGCCTCCAGGATTGCGCGATCGCAACCAATAACGCAAATTCAGCCCATCCCCGTGATTCTACGCGACCTTGAAATTTTGTCCAATCACCGCAACGTTTACGCAAGTTTAACCAATCGTCGTAGTTTCCCGCGAGATTCACCAATTATAGCAATCCCCCGCGCAAACCATTGAGTCATACGTCACCAAACACTTCGTTCGTTTCTGGCTGTGAAGATGCAGACGTGCGCCACTAAAGTCTTACGTTTACCAACTAAAATTACTGCCAAAGCCCGTGCAAGGCACTTCCCCGATGTTCTGCACGAAGGCGGGGGTAAACTGTTTTGCTCCACGTGAAACGCTGTGGTGGAACACAACCGAAAATCACCGACCGACCGACCGACAAGCACGTTTCTACCACCACGTTTCTACCGAGGCTGCTGCGTCCAGATCTGTTGCCAGCGCGGAAAGAACCAAGGTGGGTTAGATTCAGTATGCATGGTTAGTGGTGAGGTTTTGTGCACTTTCATCTTTCTGCTTTGTGGAATACCCGTAGGTGCACTTGTTCATTTACAAATAAAGCATTTTTTTTTAGAATTTTTGTAACCCTGAGCCTTTTTTTGGCAAGGCTCGGGGTTACAAAAATATAACACTCAGAGCAGTGCGGTTTTATTCTCACTGGAAGAAGTAGCCTTCGATTGAATTAAAAAAAAACGGCTAAAAACATCGTTAACATGTATTGCAATTTTTTAGAAAAGCTGCTGCGAAATCAAACGTTTTAGGCCGCAGCCCTCCCCCCCTCCAAAAAAAGGAGCTCCGTGAAATCCTGGAGGGACTGACTAGCAATCAATGTGCTGCTGTGGACGGGGACAGAAACTAAACGTATTGTAGTGTAACCGGTTATTTTCTTGCCCGGTGCGGGATTCGATACGGGGTGTACTGCACCACAAGGCGACAGCACTAACCGCACGGCTAAAGAGTCGGACCCGTTAGCTAGGGACTAACGTTTCTTATTAGTAGTTTACAGTAGCAAATTCGGGAGGCAACCACCGGAACTGCCGCGGCCGGGACGCGAACCCGTAACTCCCGGGAGACATCGCTAACCGCTCGACTAAAGGCTCCGACCCGTCAGTCAAGGACCAACGTGTCTACTTATCCATGCACGTTACAATATTTTAGCCACCAAAAAATAAAATAAATAAATATAATTTTAAGTGTATGCTATATTAGAGTATTTTCACAGCTTTACCTTGCCATCAGAAAGCCATATTTTGGCACATTTTTCTCAACCGTAAGACTTCCACATTCCTACACACAAGCGCAGCTGTGTCGTGCGCTGTTAATCACGCTGCCCGCAGATCAGCCGTCTGGTTCAGAACGTGCTGTGGCGACGTCAGACTGAAATCAAACTTCACTGTGTAAGGCCGACATCCCTCAACTGGAGACGGTGACATCTATATGGTGACCAGGACACTTGTTTGTTTGAACAGACTGACAAAGCACAAGCATGCACCATCTTAATAATATTGATGAAAAAGTTACGTTTGATTTCAGTATGGCAGGTGTACATCAAAGTCTGACTATCGAAAATAGTGACCGTGTTTAAATACCTCAAAAACGGTGGGAAAAACTGGTAAAAAGTCCAAGAGAGTTTTGTGGCACACTGGTGGACACTTCCAAGTCCTCCCACCTCCTTTAGGTATGGGTTAGGTGTGGTAAAGTTTAGGTATGTGTTACAATAGTGAACCTTGACTCTTAAACCTTGGCCCTCTGACCCCCCTTCATCAGGGGAAGACAAAGCAAACTACCAGCCTAGTTTACTGTGTCCTCTCCAATAGAACTGCAAAAGTTACCTATGAACATTCTTGCTCAGAAAACACAGAGAATAACACATTTGCAACAATGTCCTCCTCACTAGTGGTAACCTTACTCGCTGCTTCCATCGTGAACCAACAGACTAATTAGTTAGCTATTTATCGGCCTTTTTTCCCACCGCTAGCTTGTGATTCATGTTCCCCCGCAGTGTTGAACTTGTCATAAAGTTAGCAATAACAAAGCCCAGCTATTTAAAGGGGAGAGATGATTGGTCTGTCATTTGAAATTACTCTCACGGAGTAACTACAATCACAGAGCTGAAGCATAGCATTTTCATCCCAGCACCTGCTGAGGCAGCAAAATTCTGATAGGGAGACAAAGGAGTTTCTTTCATTTAACCCTTCACATTCCAACACAAACTGAATAGGCAGGTTTGAAGGGCTTATTTGCCCAGAAACAATTTGTTTAGATGTTGATTGTGAAATTATGAATTCACAAAATAAAAAAGGAACTGATGACTTTTTAAATATTTTTTTTTCTCGAAAATCTTAGCCCCTGTTTGAGTGCCTAGAGGGCCCTGATGGTTGCCCTTTGGGTTATGTGTGGTTATGTTTAGGTATGGTGTCGGTGTGGTTAAGTTTAAGTATGGGTTAGGTGTGAGTTGTGGCTCGGTTTAGGTGTGGTTAAGGTCACAGTAAAGATCTGGGAGAGTAGTTGACCCTTAGCAACACCATTGGAGTAGTGCTTTCTGTTTGTTCAGGACAACAATGCGGTCACAATTTTTGACGGTCACATATTTGGGTATAAAACCTGAAATGAAGGCTGATGGCCTAGATCTCATGTTTGCCTATTGTGTTCACTTTATTTATTGCATTTTTGCACACATTCACTGTAAAATCATTAAAAAAAATCAAAAAAGTTTATAAATTAACAATTTGACTTTTATTAATGTCCAATTAATTTGAAATAAGTGCTTAGCTGTGCACACTAATGTGGATGCTAGATTGATATTAGCTAGATGTTAGGTGGATGGTCAAGTTGGTGGGTCCAGAAAGCTGGACTGTACTAATAAGTCTTTTTCAGAATCAGAATACTTTATTTATCCCCGAGGGGAAATTGAGTATTCTGGGCCTAAATCAGTTATAAAATGATGTTAATACTTGATGCCCCCAGTGTCATATCTGCAGTCTCACGTAAAACCTTTTTTACGGTTTGGCTGATAAGTAAGCAGCTTGCCTAAGTAGTGCAAGTAGATTTCTACAAGCATCACCAGACTTTCTCAGGCATATTCTCTAATAGGTAGGCACATTGTGTTAGAGTATGGATTACTGCATTAGCTTGTTAAACTGGGTTTTTGTGTGAATGCCCTATGTGGAATGAGGCAAAAGGGATGATTACGTAAGTCTCAGCAGAAATGCAATGAATTAATATCTCAGTTAAGTCACAGCTTTACTTGTCTCCAAACACCCACTCAAACCAACTTTTTATCCAACGTGTATCACCCTTGATGTCATCACAATAATGGTAGCCCCTTGACGCATACCATGATTCATCCTAGCATTGTTTTCAAATCTGTTTCTAGGTTAGTTCCTAAGGTCCACGCAGATTTGGATTTAAAGCACCCAAATTTATCTTGGCATCAGTGCTGATCAACTAGGCTGAGGTTTTGTAAAATACACATACAATCCAGAGATACGTTATACAGGTAGCCACTAGAGTTTGAAGTTAGTGTGGCTAAATTTCTCTTGGCATTGCTTTTCAAATAGTTGTGAAAGTGTCTGACAATTACGTCATGACTTCATCCATGATTTATCTGTATGTATCAGTCCATTTCACATCATTAGTGTGATCTATGTTAACAATTTTTTTATTTGTCTAAGTGTTCTTGAGCTTCCCCTTTATGAATTGTTTATTAATTAATTGGCATTAATTAGCATTCCACTGGAGCAGATGGTTAAAATGAGCCAGTGGGATGATGGTGTAACCACAAGAGGTTCAACCAAGCTCCCCCACCTCCTCATAACCAAGCTTAATTTGGAACCAAGAGCCTAATGGAGGTCTGCCAAAGTAAACATTTTCTTCTTTTTTAATTTGTAGAATATGCCTATTGACTAGAGCTCTGATATCCTCTACTGCTGCTGCTGATATTGACTTTTGTTGTATGTTATTCACAATTTGGATTATTTTGCTAACATAGATTGATCTTGTTAATGTTGATATATGCAACATTAGATGAGAAAATAACCATTACAGGAATAATTTAATGTTGTAACTGCTTGAATATTGAATATTAAACAAAAGTTTGTATTTTTTCAGTGCTATCTAGAACTGATCTCTTGTTCAACAAAGATATTTAGCCTTTTCTTTTCTCAAAGGTCAGAAAGTTAAAACTTTCCAGTAGCTCTTTGCAGTTGTGTTTTCTTTTCTGTTGTAGTCCTCTAGATTGAAATGAGAATGGCCAAGAGCACAGTGAGTATTAGTGTGTGTTTGCTTCTTTGTAGCTGCGTTTGCATTGACCCTAATATTTCACTAATAATCGGAATAATAGTCCAATCAGAATAAAAATACCTCATGTAACCATCTCAATTGGAAGAGACTAGCCTGATCCAGCCCGATTGGAAGGAATTTTCAGTTAGGTTGAGAGGGGTGGTGAAGTTTAAACCACCCTTCCCCCCTATTTTCCTAGTAAACTGATTATAATCCATGTAATAGGAAAATAATAGCACTTAATATCAGGAACACTATTTCTCATTTCACCTCATATACTTGCGCACATGAAATTAAACTAAAAGCCGTTTACCCCAACCCACAGCAGTGCAACACACAGACAAAAACACATTCAAGAACTACAAGAACACACGCATTCAAACTAACACATATATCCAAACTAAAAAAAAAAAAAAAAAAAAAATCACTGTCCAAGGGATGACTGTCGGAACCGCCGGTCTGCATGGGCCAGCAGCCAGCCCAGCCTGCCCTGATTACGTGTCCTGTCAGACCGTCCTTGTTTCCACCTCGGGCACAGCACAAGGCAGGGATCGTGGGGCAATTGGATGAAGCAGACCAAGCCCCCCCAGCCAAACCAATGCCAGCTCTCCCAGCCAGACACCTCCCCGCATTCCACACGGCTACATAAAAAACACCACAGTCAATGCCAAGTGAGGCCACCACCAGACTGCCCTCGGTGTTATCGGAACTGCCAGTCTGCATGGGCTAGCAGTTAGCTTAGCCTGTCCCGCTTCCGTGTCCTGTCAGTCCGCCCTCGGTGTTACCTCCTCGGGTGCAGCTCCGGGCAAGGCTGCAGTCCCTTGGCCCACAGTGCAGCAGACCAAGCTCTCGCAGCCGATCCAGCACCAGCTCTCCCAGCCGACAAACGAAGACAAAAACTTAGACGTGGACAAATACACTGTATCAACGGTACTGGATGAGGCCACCACAAATGTGAATTCATGCCGCCATCTTTCCACACTGGAAGCGGTGTGAAAAGATAGTGGTGCGAATAACCATGTAAATTGTTAAACTGGTCATTTCTCTCTGGTTGGAATAAATATATTCTTTCTCTACATGTTTGCCCCATATGGAAGTAACATTAGGTGACGTGAATGAGTTTGTTCCTGTAATATAAAAGTGACTGACAACGCACCACCATTTAACTGACCGGCATACTCATTAATGGCCAAGTATCACTTTTTATTGATTTCATTGATAGTTTTGTGAATTAAACTGTCCTTAATTTTTCTTTTCTTATCACATGTTGAGATGAAAACGTGTCCATGGAATCTTGTTTTGCACCCTGTCAGACTGCACAGCCTGGCTTGAACAAGCACAAGATCAAATAAAGTACTGATGTTTAACCAGCTTGTACATTCTGTTGCCACTGTTTGTGAATATGCGAGAACACATTGTTTGTGTCCTTTTTTTCAATCACAGCCTTGTTTCATTAATCCTAAATGAATTGTCCACCTTCATTTGTCAAAATACACACCTGTGTTCAGATTATTATGTAGTGATATCTGTCTGTATGTGTAATAAGCCTTGTCCTACTTTATGAGCTGTCATTGTGTAACACCTTGTGTAAAATTGTGTAACATTATTCAGCAGACTTTTTCCCCTTTTTGCTGCTCATGATTGCTGCTTAATTAGAAAGAACAGCAGACACGCAAATATTGTTCCAAGGACACAATGTGGGTCCAGCTTGAAAATTGTATTAACAGTTGGAAACACATCTTTTTCTGTTATATTTCCGGCAGATTAGATGCTTCCCAGTGAGCAGAACTACTTTGTGCATGTCAAAAAGGTTATATTCTGACTTAATACTTTGGGACATATAAACATATTGTAGTGACCTTATCGGTTCACTTTATTTAGCATCCATGTAAACAGTTAAGTTGGAATCTCTAATCAAAATGATTTCGGTTTGGTTGAAATATTGTCCAAGTAACCATAGCAAGTGTTTCATTTTCATTTAAAGGCAGGTCATGGACAGATGACATTGCCTTAGACCAAAGGTGAAGGTCTAATAATGTTATTCTGCAAACTGTCTTACTGATGTATTTGATCTCCTAAAGTATAGGTTACCTTATTTTGAACCTAGACCTCACTAAAACATTGTTCAGCAAAGTGTAGAGTCATACTGACAATAACACCCCTGTTCTGTACTGAGAAATGTAGTACTTGCATATTATGGATCATATACCAAAAAAAAAAAAAAAACATAAACATGGGGCAGCATGATGGCACAGTGGTTAATGCAGTTGCCTCATGGCAAGAAGGCCCTGGGTTCGAGCCCCAGGATAGTCCAACCTTGGTGGGTCATCCCGGGTTGCCCTCTGTGTGGAGTTTGCATGTGTTCCCCGTGTCTGTGTGGGTTTCCTTCGGGGGCTCCGGTTTCCTCCCACAGTCCAAATAATGTAGGTCAGGTGATTGGCCATACTGAATTGTCCCTAGGTATGAATGTGTGTGGCCTGTCCAGGGTGTCTCCCCGCTTGCCGCCCAATGACTGCTGGAATAGGCTCCAGCATCCCCCGCGACCCTGAGAGCAGGATAAGCGGTTCAGATAATGGATGGATGGAGAATTAACCAATAGCAATAAACATGTACACCGAAAAGGCATTTGATTCGGTTAGTTGGAATTTTCTGTACAGAGTTCTACATGGTTTACATGAAACAATTATTAGAATCATACAGGCACAGTATGACAATCGCACTGCTAGAATTAAGGTTAATGGATATTTATCAAATTGTTTTACCCTAGAGAGGGGTTTGAGACAGGGTTGTGCATGGTTACCGCTACTCTTGATATTATATTTGGAACCATTAGCTCAATACATCAGAAAAAAAATGAACATATCAAGGGAATTACTATTAAGGGGACAGGGCATAAATTGGCCTCTTATGCGGACGACATTTTGATTTGTCTAGGGCAACCAACAAACTCTCCCTAAATTGATGCATTCATTTGAATATTATGGTCAATTGTCAGGATTCTAGATCAACATAGGTAAAACCCAATTACTTTCTTATAACTATAGCCCACCAGGAGAAAGTGGAAGCAGGTACCCTTTGGCATGGTAAACAGTCTTTCAAATATTTGGGCATCAACTTATAAAAAGATCTTGCAAAACTATCAGAATGTGGCCATTTACCTAGACATAAGGAAAATAAGGAGCACATTGCAAGATGAAACCTAATTCCTTTCTTTAGTCTCAGCTCAAGAATTGAATCCTTTACAATGAATATATTACCTAGACATATCTATTTCAGACCCTATTAATAGAGATGAACCAAAAACGATGAATGGGACAAAATGTTATAAAAGTATTAACGGCAATGTAAACAATCCAGCTTCTATCTCAAAACTTCACAATTAGCCAAAGAAAAAGAGGGATGGAGCCTACCTTCTCTTAGAGATTACTATTTTGCAGCACAGATTAATGCTATGATGTGCTGGTGCAACCCATCATATCATGCTCAATTGAAAAACGAAGAGAATACAGGCAATTTTAGCTGATAACGACCTACAAAGTAAATGCTATTGATAATCCATGGATGAAATTGACTGTTAAATATGGAATACCATTATAAACTATAAAATATAAACTAGAGAGTGATATTGTAATTTTTAAATGGTTTGCATGTGACTCAGTTTGATAGAATTGTTTAGAAAAGCATATAATTCGGATGTGTGTGGTAGAATTATTTCCTATATGTATAAGGGTCTGTCAAATATTAAAACACATTCAACTTCACCTGTTAAGACAAAATGGGGGAAGGATCTAGGGGTAATTATATCTAGGGGTAATTATATTATTCCATTAATACCGCCATATTGTTGTCCATTGAAGCAGGTCACTGTAATGACCTGCTTTAATGGACAGCAATGTGGAAGTATTAATGGAAGTGTACCTGTTCACAGAAATGGAGGGAGTTTGGTTGGAAAAGCTGGATAAGGTATTTTATTACACCCTCTCAGAAATCCCACTATGATAGTAACCCCCCCCTGTTTGCTAGTGAAACTGTGGAAACCAAAATGCAGACCATTACCATGTTTTTTGGGATTAGCCCATTATCAAAGACTATTGGCGAGAGATACACAATGCCCTTCAAGATAATTTTAAATGTGAAACGGCCCTAGAGAGTAACACCATTTATTTTGGGTACATACCTCAAGAATGGGTGAAAATATATAAATACTTAATGAATATACTGCTGGTGGCTGGTTAAAAAGGCTCTTACCAGGAAATGGTTATCACAGGAGAGCCCAACTTTAAATGCATGGATGGAAATTACAATTGACGTTTACAAAATTGGGAATATGACAGCATTTGTTTATCAAATATTGGAACAATTTGATTCATACTGGTAAAACTTGTTTAACTTTGTAACGCCCCATAGGCCTGATGTAATTCTTACAAATCAATGATTATTTTGTAAAGAAACCCTCAATCACTCCCTAAGTGTTGAATTATGTGTGTGTGTGTGTGTGTGTGTGTGTGTGTGTGTGTGTGTGTGTGTGTTCTGAAACATACTATTTCAACATTTCTGACAAACATGAATGCATGATGGTATACATACAGTATCTGTAATACATCTTGTGGAACTATTTGTTTGATGCAGAATTTCAAAAACAAATAAATTACAAAAAAAAGAGAGAGATGTATTACATTACTAAATATTCTTGATTGCAGTCCAATCGGGAATTGTTTAAGTCCATATATTTGGGCCTAGTTGCTTATGAAATATGATACATCTCATTTTTGAAAACATCTTCATTCATTTTATGTTTTTAATCAAAGCAATATCTGATTTTATTTGAAACAACTAGTGTTGGCTAGTTGCACATAGACCAGCGTGAATGAAGCAAGGAAGTATATCATGGTATTTGAAGGCTTAAACAATTGCCCCATTGAACTGTGTTGAAGCCCAGCCCAGACATTCAGCTAAGTGATATGTTTCAAAAAACTGAAGCATAAGTTTGAGTCTGCACATTTCTGAATAATGTCCTACAACATTTTAATGAGATCTGGTTTCAGATACGTGAGCCAATTCTTTAAGATCATACATGTCAAACATGTATGATCTTAAAGGATTGCTCTGCTCATTTTTCAATTTTGCCAAGTTGAATTTGGTATTACTATCATAAAATTCAACAATTGACAAGCCAAGTTTACATGGTGAAATGGTTTAAAACAGTCAAATTTAACATAAAAATCCATTACAGTATTATCCTCTGCCATTAATGGATTCTACACCAGGCATCCTGAGCACACTCTGGGAAATAAATTTGTGTAATCCAGGGACCATTGTAAATCAAATTTGATATTTTTTTTCCCCACATTATCAAATGACAGTGAGCAAGTCCATGAAAAGACAGTAAACCCGTTTTCTCATGTGGACATCGGACAATTTCTGGAGAATCAGGTCCGACATTGTCCGAAATTGCCCTTTCACACATACTTAACTCAGCAAGAGATTGTCCGTGTCAGACGTGTTCTCATCTACTGGAAATACTCTGTTTGGTTTAGGCAAGGGGTAGGGCCTTTGTAGAGCATGCAGGAGGCAGGACATGACACAAAATGTGCCCCCCCCTTTTCCTCACTAGGGGGACATAGCGCGTGGGAGGACCACACTACCCCCCCCCCCCCATTTCCCCCTCCCCCCTGAACAGGCGCCCTGACCGACCAGAGGACGTGCTGGTCGCTCAGGCTTCCCACCTGCAGACTGTTGTGTCTGTAGGGACACCTGACCAAGCCGGAGATAACGGGGATTCAAGCCTCGATCCCCGTGTTGGTAGGCAACGGAATAGACCTCTACGCTACCCGGACGCCCGGCATGATGCAAAAAGTATGCTGCGGAAATCACGGTCACGTAGCCGACTTGTAATTTGGTCATAAACAACTGAGTCTCTTCCCGTTCCTCGAATTTTTCTCATGATTTCAGTGTCGGGTCTTACCGACACAAGTTCCCGAATCTTGTCGTCTCTCCAGGCTGACATTTTCATTGGCGTCTCCGAGTAAATGACCCTTCTTTTTCACCCTCAAATGTTTGTATTCTTCCAGTGAAAAATGACATGCTCTAGTAGTCTCACATGGTTTCAGTCGGACATTACACAGACTCTGTACTAGGGACCTGGCAGGGTAAAGTCTGTTTAATGTCCGGTCCAACTAATTTGAACATTTGCATTCTTACATACAGGTCCTCGGGGTAATGTCTTGATAAGTTCAGAGTTGCAGTGCATGTGTAAATACAGCTTAAATCTTGACAGGGCTGTTACTTTGAATTTCACCCAAGTCAAAGTCTCACATCCTATTCTATCCCTGGAAACTCATTTAAGGATTTCTGTCTTTACCTTTTTTTCTGTGTTTGTCCAGGCTTTCCCTGCCCTACCTTTTTTCTTGTTCCTGCTCAAACTTTTAACTGTTCATCCATTTATCTGTGGTCTATAGCCACTTAAATCCATTCATGGGGAATTTATTGCTAGAATTGAGTAATTTTATTTTCCCTTTTAACCTAATTGACTTCGAAAAGGCTGTCTGAATGAGGCAACATAGTTGTGGCCCGTGTTTAATTTGTAAGTCAGGAGGTCCTGGAACACAGAGGCTGCTATTGCAGCGGGTCAGGGGGAGACGGAACACATAAAAAAATCCACAGAGCCTGGAGAACATTGGAAAACGCCTAGCTACTAGCCGTTAAACTCCACCAAACCAAACAAAACTGTCATCACAAACAAAGCATTGTTTATTCCACCCGATTTGACTATTATCAGTTTATTGAATAGGAGTTGTCATCACACATCTGTCCCAAATATATGGGCTAGTAGGGGCCTACTAAACCTACTACTAGGTTCAGGAGACTATCACCCTTTTATTTCAGTGATAATATTGATATGGCAAAATGAAAATACAAATGACAGTAGTTGAGCTTGTGTGTGCATGTGGAGAAGGAAAATAACATGTATACATTAGCTAGACTTTCAAATCCATGCTTGTCGGAGATGTTAAATCCGCTTGAGCTTGTGAAAATTGACCTTTGACATCCACTTTTCACCAGTCCGGCTACTGGTGAAAGCCGGACTGGTGAAAAGTGGATGTCAAAGGTCATAATATTCAATGATAATAATAATATTCAATAATATTCAGTGATAATATTCAATAGACTGATAACATTCCAATCGGTTGTTTATTTACATTTATTAATCAGAGCTTTCACAATAATCACTCAAAATTAGCTGGGGGGCGGTTAGCTGAATGTGGTTTGCATCTCTCTCTCTCTCTTTCGTTGACTGTCCCTTTGCTTCCCTGTCATTTCCCTTCTGTCAGCGGATTGCTACAAGAAGGAAAAATGGAATTAGGGCCGAAAGTCCTATTTACAACCACGAAAATCAAGCAGGCTAAGAAACTGAACTAAGTGATGTCTGTCTGTCTGTCTGTCTGTTTGTCTGTCGAGCTCTTCCGCTCCATTTCAGTACCATCGACAAAGCCATTATCACCACCCTGTTGATCCGCCGGAACAACTTTGACCTGCTTAGGGTCTGCCTGAGCTACTGGTTTGAAGGAATTCATCAAATTGTATTGTCTTTTTGACATTTCCTTGTTGCTGAGGGTATCCTAATTTAAATCACAGTAACATTAACACACGTGAAGTGCACAAAAATCACACGCTTCAGGCTTCACTGAGTGACCTGATGTTTTTTTTTTCAATCCGATTTAAAATGCATAGGCAAACCATTCATTTATGAGTATCTTCATCCATTATCCAAACTGCTTATCCTGCTCTCAGGATCGTGTGGATGCTGGAGCCTATCCCAGCAGTCATTAGGCGGCAGGTGGGGAGATACCCTAGACAGGCCACCAGGCCATCACAGGGCCAACCCAAACACACATTCACACCTAGGGACAATTTCGTATGTCAGAAAACCGGAGCACCCGCAGGAAACTCACGCAGACATGGGGAGAACATGCAAACTTCACACAGAGTACAACCCGGGATGACTACCCCGGGGCTCGAACCCAGGACCTTCTTGCTGTGAGGCAACCACGTTAACCACTGCGCCACTGTGCCTCCCCGAGTATCTTCAATGGGACATAAAAGAATGACAAGACAATTAATATTAAATATTACCAAAATCTATTTACAGATTTTGATAGTGACAAATAGGTGACGGTCCCAATCTGGGAGGTCTCGGATCCTCTTCCGGCAGAATCTGGTACAAATTAAGCCCTGGTTTTGACATAAGCAGGTCAGTACTTGAGCCAGTCTGAGGAAAGCAATGCAGACGTTGCTTTCTTATCAATCTTCTCTCACTGGAGATTAACTTGGAGTGAGAGATGAGCCGTTTTCTCATATGAACTTCAGACAATGTCTGGAGAATCATGTCTGGGCATTGTCCGAAGTTGCTATTTCACACGTCTAAGCCAGCAGGAGATTCTGTCAGACATGTTCCCACACTCACTGGAAATACTCCGTTTGGTTTAGGCGAGGGGTGGCACCTGGGTCAAGCGTGCAGGAGCCAGGACAATACGCAAAAAGTATGCTGCAGAAGTGCGCAGTGTTTCATTTACAGTATATCAAAGATGACTGTTTTTGGGGGTGTCCGGGTGGCGTGGCAGTCTATTCCGTTGCCTTCCAGCAGGGGAATCGCTGGTTCAGATCCCTGTGTTACTCTGGCTTGGACAGGCGTCCCTACTGACACAATTGGCCATGTCTGCGGGTGGGAAGCTGGATGTGGGTATGTGTCCTGGTCACTGCACTAGCACCTCCTCTGGTCAGTTGGGGCGCCTGTTCAGGGGGGAGGGGGGACTGGGGGGAATAGCGTGATCCTCCCATGTGCTACATCCCCCTGGCAAAACTCCTCACTGTCAGGTGAAAAGAAGCAGCTGGCGACTCCACATGAATCAGAGTAGACGTGGTAGTCTGCAGCCCTCCCTGGATCAGCAGAGGGGGTCGGAGCAGTGACCGGGATGGCTCAGATGAATAAGGTAATTGGCCAGATACAATTGGGGAGAAAAAGAGGGGCAAAGAAAAAAACAAAAACTGTTTTTGCATTGATATCAATACTACATGTGTTTGGACGTATGTTATATCAAGAATAGAAAGCAAAAAAACAAAAAAAAACAAAAAGCCATCAACACACCCATTTGCTCACTATAAGTACTCTGGATAATGGACTCAATCAGACATGACTCGGACTTTTTATTAGGGAGCTGACAGGGTGAAGTCCAGTTAATAACCGGTCCAAATGATTGGGACATTTACGTTCTTGCATACCTCCGGGTAATGTCTAGATAAGTTCAGGGTTGCTGTGCATGTGTGAAAACAACTCTGGAGGGAGGAAAAAGGATTGTATGATCTAGGAAAGAAAAATAGGCCATTAGAAGATAGAGGCTAAGCAAAAAAACAAAAAAACAAAAAAAAAAAAATCGGGATGAATTTACAAATTGAGGCCAGTCACTTCCCTCACACTTCCACTTGTCTAATTTGTAAGACACATGACTTACTAAACAGGGGCTTCCACTTTGCAATTGGGAAGCTAATCTACTACTACTTTCAGCTGTTCCTGTTAGGGGTCACCGCAGGGGATCATCCGTTTATATCTCCTCCTGTCCTCTGCATCTTCCCCTGTCACACCAGCTACCTGCATATCCTCTGTCATCACATCCATAAACCTCCTCTTTGGCCTTCCTCTTTTCCTCTTCCCTGGCAGCTCTATATTCAGCATCCTTCTCCCAATATACCCAGCATCTCTCCTCCACACATGCCCAAGCCATCTCAATCTTGTGTCTCTTGCTTTGTCTCCAAACTGTCCAACCTGAGCTGTCCCTCTAATGTGCTCATTCCTAATCCTGTCCTTCTTCGTCACTCCCAATGAAAATCTTAGCATCTTCAACTCTGCCACTCCCAGCTCCGCCTCCTGTCTTTTTGTCACTGCCGCTGTCTCCAGACCATATAACATAGCTGGTCTCACAACTATTTTGTAAACCTTCTCTTTAACTCTTGCTGGTACCCTTCTGTCACAAAGCACTCCTGATAATCTTCTCCACTCACTCCACCCTGCCCGTCTTCTTCACCTCTCTTCTGCGCTCCCCATTACTTTATACAGTTGACCCCAAGTATTTAAACTCATACGCCTTCGTCACCTCTACTCCTTGCATCTTCACCATTCCACTGTCCTCACTGTCATTCATGTATATGTATTCCATCTTGCTCCTACTGACTTTCATTCCTCTTCTCTCCAGTGCATACCGCCACCTCTCCAGGCTCTCCTCCACCTGCACCCTACTGTCACTACAGATCACAATGCCATCGGCAAATATCATAGTCCACGGAGACTCCTGCCTGATCTTGTCCGTCAACTTGTCCATCACCATTGCAAACAAGAAAGGGCTCAGAGCCGATCCTTGATGTAATCCCACCTCCACCTTGAACCCATCTGTCTTTCCAACCGCACACCTCACCATTGTCATACTTCCCTCATACATATCCTGCACCACTCCTACATACTTCTCTGCAACTCCTGAGTTCCTCATACAATACCACACCTCCTCTCTTGGCACTCTGTGTTCTCTAAATCCACAAAGACACAATGTAACCCCTTCTTGCCTTCTCTATATGTCTCAATCAACATTCTCAAAGCAAACATCACATCTGTGGTGCTCTTTCGTGGCATGAAACCATACTGCTGCTCACTAATCTTCACCTCTTCTCTTAACCTAGCTTCTATTGCTCTTTCCCATATCTTCATCCTGTGGCTGATCAACTTTATACCTCTGTAGTTGCTACAGTTCTGCACGATGCCCTTACTCTTGAAAATCAGTACCAGTATGCTTCTTCTCCACTCCTCAGGCATCCTCTCACTTTCCAAGATTGTGTTAAACAATCTAGTTAAAAACCCCACTGCCATCTCTCCTAAACATCTCCATGCCTCCACAGATATGTCATCAGGACCAGCTGCCTTTCCACTCTTCATCCGTTTCATAGCTGCCCTCACTTCCTCCTTGCTAATCCACTGCACCTCCTGATTCACTATCCCCACATCATCCAACCTTTTCTCTCATTTTCTTCATTCATCAGCCTTTTCTCTCATTCTCTTCATTCATGTTCGCAAAATCCACCACCATCTGTCCTTCCACATTTCTCTCCTTGATACCATACCTGCCCATCACCTCTGTTCCCTTCACCAACATGCCCATTGAAGTCCGCTCCAATCACCACTCTCTCCTCCTTGGGTACACTCTCCACCACTTCATCTAACTCACTCCAGTATTCTTCTTTCTCTTCCATCTCACACCCAACTTGCGGGGCTGATAACATTCAGCAATACACCTTCGATTTCCAGCTTCATACTCATCACTCTGTCCGACACTCTCTTCACCTCCAGCACACTCTTGACATACTCTTCCTTCAGAATTACCCCTACCCCATTTCACTTCCAATTTGCACTGTTTCGGCCACGGGTGTGTCCGTATAGTTTTGTGTTGCCTCCTGTATCACTCTGACTCTACATTCAGGTATCTGCCAGGTGCTCCTCATCACCTAATCAACCGGTCAACGAATCATCCAATTTTCATCAGCTGTGTAGTCTCCCATTTAAACCCCCACATGTCTTCATTTCACCGGCCAGCTAGTTTAGTTTGTGTGTTGTAGCTACTTTGTGTTTGTAATGTCTGGCCCGTTTTTCATTAAGTAAGTTTGCATTTTGACTATTTTGAGTTATGTTCAGTTGTTTAGCTCTTTTGGGCAAGGGGATCAAGGTAAGATGCCCATGGGCAAACACCCCATCATGTAGCTTACCTCTGTTAGACACACTAGGTTAGCAGCGGTTGATACTTTTTGTCTTTAGCTTTGGTGCTTTTCAGCACTGTCAAAGGTGGGTTACTTTTGTTAATAGTTTATTGTTTTGGCAACCGTTCGGTTCCCTTGTCCTGTCACTGTGTTAATAAATATATTTATACGTTTACGTCTCACTGTGTTGCACCCTCACCTCACTGTTACTCAGTACACTAATAGTTGCACCCTCTCCAGACCGAGGGTCGTAACACGCACCATGGTAGAAGAATTTGAACCCACCTTCGATGCTTCTGGCCTTACTCCCCCTCTACCTGGTCTCTTGTACACACAGTATACCTACCTTTCTTCTTTCTGTAATATCACCTAGCTCTCTCCCTTTACTAGTCAAAATTCCAACGTTCAAGGTTCTGACTCTGACTTCTACACTCCTACCCTTCCTCTTCTCCTGCTGTCTTTGGACATGTTTTCCCCCTCTCCTTCTCCTTTGCTCAACAGTAGCATAGTTCCACTGGCACCTTGCTGGCCAACAGTACCGGCGGTGGTCGTTGGTAACCAGGCCTCGACCGATCCGGTGTGGAAATCTGACCTATGATCCGCGTATTTGATTTGGCAAATATTTTATGCCAGATGCCCTTCCTGTATGCAACCCTCCCCATTTATCCGAGCTTGGGACCGGCACTGAGAATGCAGTGGCTTGTGCATCCTGGGTAAATTTATCACAGCTCTGCCATTGTAGGATATTAAGGGTCCAAATCTTTTTTTTTTTGTCACTATGTTGTATCAAAGTTTTCAACAGAGAAGTAAATGTAAATTAGATGTTTTAAGTAGTACAAATTGTGTTTGAGGGGAATACACAACACGTTTTACATTGTTTCGTTCATATGATCATCATAGGTTCACAATATCACATATCTACTCCCTTTCTCTTCCCACTGACCTTTCCCTTTCTCAGTCTGTCCTAGACATTCCCATTATTATCCCCACCAGCTGGATAGCCTAGTGGGTATTATGTGTTTGGTCGCACGCGCGCATGTATTTGTGTGTGTGTGTGTGTGTGTGTGTGTGTGTGTGTGTGTGTGTGTGTGTGTGTGTGTGTGTGTGTGTGTGTGTGTGTGTGTGTGTGTGTGTGTGTGTGTGTGTGTGTGTGTGTGTGTGTGTGTGTGTGTGTGTGTCCACAGCTAATCTCACAAACTACTTGATCAGTCAACCTAAAATGCACAGTTATGACTGTATGATAAAGAACCTCTCGTGGCTGTGATTAAAACCTTCGAAAAACATTTGTTCTTACTGTCGCCATTCCCTCATTTCATTCACACTCTAGCTCGCACAACTAACGCTGCAGTCTGTCGCTGCCCAATCTGAGTCAACGGTGCACCACTCCCATCTATGGTTGAGTCAGATCAGGCAATGACACGAGTAACATTTATTCAAATAATTTTGATAATCCAAAAATTACAAAATTTATAAAGGAACAATTTCCTCTAGGTTGCAGTAAAAATAGGAAGTGTTGCCTATTCTTGTTACTGCCTGATTTGAGTCAACCTTAGAGTGTGTGAGTAGCACATGCGAGAGCTAAACATTTTACTCAGCTTTATTATATTAAGAAACTAAAGACGGGATTAGGGTTAGACCAAAATGGTCGCATAACAAACCTTTTCTGGGTCCGTCAGCCTAATAATTTTTGTGCAGATTTATGGCTGCATGGTCATGCACCTCTCATGGTTGCAGTGATTCAAAACCTTTGAAAAACCTGTTTTACACCACAATCGTTAACTCCTCAGCTAGTTTTTCACCTAAAGCCAAGCACTGGAGAAGGAGAGATACGTAGCCGAGACCTGTACGGGACTGTTTTCTTAATGCCGCTCCTGCTGGATTTCTGACCATTATCGTCCACTCCCACAATGTGTGCAAACATTCTGACCATGCACGTCCGCACAATAGAGTGCCGTTGATTTTTGTTTTCTCCTGTCCCACAGGGGAAAACGTGTTATTTATAAAGAGATGCATACCTGTTGGTAATAATGTAGTAAAAATACCTGCTTTGCCTGCAGTAGGGGCACGCGCTTTACTGAAGTGTGTGTGCGATTTAGTAAAGTGCGCGTGTGAGTTATAAAACGCACTCGCACTTTATAAAAAAGATTATGCCCATATCACCTCCCGGGCAATGTAGTATTGCAACGACCTGCTTTAATATTGTTTTCAACTTCTTTTGTTGACTCCATCCTTCTGGTTGGCACTAGCTACCTCCCAGGACACAGTTTATTTTATTTTTTTACTGTTTTATTTTATGTTGCTCTAAAACCCCCTGCGGCGAATTTGTAATTTGTGATATTGGGCTACAAATAAAATTTACTTGACTTGACTGCCTGCTCCCATCCGCAGCGAAGTCAAAACCGCCCGCTCCCACAAGATTTGCGTTGGGTCCCGCGAGACCCACGGGATCCCAATGTAGTCCTATAATACGCAGGCAGTGCCTCCATACTGCCTCTTCTCCCGGTAAGTGAAAAAAGGAATGGTTTGTCGCCAAGTCAAAGGAGGAGGGAGATACTCCTGGCTCTGCACTCTAGGGAGTGCACTCTTCTAGCTGCTAAAGTGATTGTTTATGGTGAGGTCAGCTTGAACCAGAGGAAAGTAAAGAAATGGAAAAAAAATGATACATGATCCAGTTGCATACCATTGATCTAATTGATTCCAATATGCAATGTCTGGACCATTTGTGTTGATCTTATTGGTGTGTTTTTTATCATCATTATTATTATTATTTTTTTTACTCTAACTTGCTCACGTTTGTTGCCATGAAAAGTAGCTTCTTAGTCCAATATATTAGTGCTGGTATAGAGCTCTTGTGTAGACCTCATCTCGGGGCAGAACCTGGCTGTCATCGGTCCCATTATAAGACCTGAGGTTCTGTACTCGTCCTGACTATAGTGATTTTATATGCAGAGAAAGATTAAGAGGCTTTCTTAGTGCACAAATGAAGAAAAAGGGATTCAGTGCTTCAGAAGATCCTTTCTTCCTACACATGAACACTTGGAATGTGAATAGAATGTGGATACCGCTTTATTTCTATTTGAGACAAGCTATTGTCCTTGTGTACAACATAAATGCAATACATCATTCTAAGCCTTCACATAGCAGCGCATCAAGCCACTTCCAGCCTGATACTAAAAGCAGCATGAATACGGTCCTCTCCCCTCTTTTTGTCCCTCGTGTCCTTTTCCACCTCTTTTTGCCCTCCTTTCATTAATCTAACACCTGTCAGCTTCTCACAGCCTTATTTTTTTTCTTTCTCCAGTGTACTTCCTTCCACTAAAACAGCCACCCTCTTTCTCTTGTTATTCATCCTGTTGATAATGATATTGGGGCAGCAAAGAAACTTCAATTTATTCTCCTGAAGGAACTCTCTTTGTAGGCCACAGGAATAATCACCCTAGCTGTGTGTGTGTGTGTGTGTGTGTGTGTGTGTGTGTGTGTGTGTGTGTGTGTGTGTGTGTGTGTGTGTGTGTGTGTACTGAATGGTTGCACTGTATAACAAATAACTTGCAGTAAAAAATTATATTCTGTATTTTTGTGTTCTCAGGCTGCAGTGGGTTAATGTTAGGTGTGTTTGTTCATACCCCTGTAAGAGGTCTCTCTCTCTCTCTCTCTCTGAAGTACAGCAAACATCCCTGTAGCAGAGGTAGAGAGTACATTTGCGACAGTAATAAAACTCAGTTAAACAGGCCTCTTGTCCATTATCTGGGTTACATGTCATAGCTGCCATATTACAAAGATATCCACCGGTAGATTATATTTCTCACCTTTTTTTAAGTGAAATTGGGCAGTGTCAAGTCAATTAGTTGCAGATGAGGCCCTGAGAGGGGTTAAGGCTTTACAGATTTGTCCAGATTTGGGGCTGGCAGTACCAATAGTGGTTACTACAATGAGGACAATTGTATTGATGGTGTATACAGTAAGGGGCGGCACTGTGGCACAGTGGTTAGCGTGGTTGCTTCACAGCAAGAAGGTCCTGGGTTCGAGCCCCAGTGTAGTCCAACCTTGGTGGGTCATCCCGAGTTGTCCTCTGTGTGGAGTTTGCATGTTATCCCCGTGTCTGCATGGGTTTCCTCCCACAGTCTAAAGACATGTAGGTCAGATGAATCGGCCATACTACATTGTCCCTAGGTTTGTGTGTTGACCCTGTGATGGCCTGGCAGCCTGTCTAGGGTGTCTCTCCGCCTGCCGCCCAATGACTTCTGGGATAGGCTCCAGCATCCCCATGACCCTGAGAGCAGGATAAGCGGTTTGGATAATGGATGGATGGATGTATACAGTAAGATGGAATGTCAAGAATGGGTGGTTTCCCACGATATTTTCCTTAGTTTCATAACTCCTCTTTATCAGTAGGAAACAATACCACCTTTGCGTGAGCAGAAACAAAGAACACTGAGTTATGGAGTCCGTAGCCATGCTTGGGTAATGTAATAGAAAAACGGACGGACACTGCATGACGTGTTACTGTAGTTTATCTGAGTGACGCTTGTCTGTGGTTGTGTAACAGAGTTTAAAAATAGTCAGCTTCTGTGGCACAAAACCACATCTTCAGAAGCATGATTTAATTTAGTAACATTGGTATTTCTTTTCCTGGGCAGCATGGGATTCCTATCTCTTATTTTTAACTCAAATTACTTTTAGCTCATATCGGAGTCAAGTGCTTTATAAACCATAAGGCATTTCTTTCCCCGCAATCAACGATCCGTTCTCCTGCTGGCTATATTGATAGGGCCCTGTGGTTCCCCTGATGTGCAAAGCATGGGCAGAATCATGAAACGGAGATGTAAAAATGGATTTTGGATATGAACATGCGGAATTTGGAGATTTTGGGGAGGTTATAAAAAATAATGTGAACCTATTGGGACTTGCAAGTAATCTGTGCTTTGATCAGCTGTCGTTGTCGCTCTCCCTCACTTCTCTGTGTTTGTACACGTGAGTGTGCACATCACAGCATGAACGCCTCAGAAAACGCACCCAGACAAAACCCACCGCAGACACGGGGAGAACATGCAAACTCCACACACAGGATGGCTTGAGATGACCCCCAAGTTTGGACAACCCTGGAGTTCGAACCCAGGACCTTCTTGCTGTGAGGTGACAGCACTAACCACTGGGCCACCCTGCTGCCCACATGGTGTGCTCAAGACTTTTCACAAAGTATCCCTCTCTCTTTTTTTTCCCCGTCTGTCCAAAACTTTAGGATATTCAGCTCCTTCATTTTATTGAGCAGAAATGTTGTTCGGGTCTCGCTCCAGGGAGTGTCTGTTTACTGACGCTCAGTAAGAGGAGATAACACAGTAAGGTAGACGCACACCTCGTTTATACTGAATAAGAATAAGGCTGCTACGTTTTACAAAACATTGAGCAATAAATATTGGCATACGAGTTATGAGCATGTGGTTTCTTTTTCTTGATCTTTGTTTACCACTTGCTGTGTTGTCCTGGGTCAGATATGTAGCGGGACTTTGTGCATGCACACCACCAGTTCTCCAGTAGGTAAGCACACCTGTAGTCCATTCGACATATCTAAGGGTCCATGCTATAGCTTATCTTGAAAATGGATTTCACAAGGCGTACACCAAATGGATACCAAGAGGAGACGGTGCTTCTTGCAGAATTGGCGTGCAAGTTCTTGCACACCAATTCTGCAAGAGCCACGGTCCTTAAGCTGATGGCTGACCAGGGAAGGTAACGATGTTTTCCAGTAAGAAAGGAACATCTTTTTTCTTTTTTTTTATTTAATGTTTAACTTGGATTTGCCTTATTTATAAAATCATGCTTGAGGTGTGTAGCACATGGGAACTGGAATTTGTCGACCAACCCTCACTACCCTTAGTATAGAAAAGACCGTTTTAGTGAAGTTGGGCTGTCTAGTGAAGCTTGCCCTGTAAGGAAAGTAGTTCTTCATTCCTCTGAGGATGTTTCCCTCTCACAGGCCAAAGGGCTAGGGCAGCATACAGCCTGTGTTCTCAATAGAGGATATGGACATAAAAAACAAATAAACAAGACATATCTTAGACAAACAAAACAAATACTTATGCACTGTGTAAAATTTAAGAAATCTTAGTTATGTTCAATTTTGATTTATCATCTGGCAGATGGTCCTGTGGTCTCTCGGCTGGGGGATGGATGAACAGCCTTACTATGATGTTGGGTCTTAGATAGTGGCAACTCACTGCTGACTGTGATGGGCTCAAGTCATCACTTGTGCATTTTTGCATTTTACCAACTGCCAAAACCGAAGTGTCATTATCAGTTTCATCTCCGCTTTTAGAGTGCTATTGCATAAAGTTGGGGAAACTGGTTATGTCATCTTTCAGATCGGTGACAAACAAAATACCCAAACAGTCAAGACAGTATCTTTTTAAGAATTCCCTTTCATCATACATTGCCAAAACATGTTTTCTTGCTTGAATCGTGTGTTCTCTGCCTCTGTGCATGCAACCCAGCCATTTGCTGCCAAGGCCCTACCAACTTAAGTGATTTTGGAGCTGAGACCATTCTCTACACCTATACATTTTTATCTTAACTCTTAATATAAGACTAAATTGATGTCTTTCTCTGAATTTGACCTACTTGAGACCAAAATCTGAGTGGCTTTATACATACCGGCCTTGATGTTATGTGGTAATGTGTATGTACACACACAGTAAGCAGGATAGTGGATAATCCAGTCCCCCACCAGGGGCCGGGTGAAGGAATGGCTGACCAGTGGCATTGTAGTAGTTATTATGAGTGGTCATGTGCTGTGCTGTGTGTAATGTCTTGTTGTATTATAGCTGTGTAAAAACAATATATATATATATATACACTACCGTTCAAAAGTTTGGGATCACCCAAACAATTTTGTGTTTTCCATGAAAAGTCACACTTATTCACCACCATATGTTGTGAAATGAATAGAAAATAGAGTCAAGACATTGACAAGGTTAGAAATAATGATTTGTATTTGAAACAAGATTTTTTTTACATCAAACTTTGCTTTCGTCAAAGAATCCTCCATTTGCAGCAATTACAGCATTGCAGACCTTTGGCATTCTAGCTGTTAATTTGTTGAGGTAATCTGGAGAAATTGCACCCCACGCTTCCAGAAGCAGCTCCCACAAGTTGGATTGGTTGGATGGGCACTTCTTTGAGCAGATTGAGTTTCTGGAGCATCACATTTGTGGGGTCAATTAAACGCTCAAAATGGCCAGAAAAAGAGAACTTTCATCTGAAACTCGACAGTCTATTCTTGTTCTTAGAAATGAAGGCTATTCCATGCGAGAAATTGCTAAGAAATTGAAGATTTCCTACACCGGTGTGTACTACTCCCTTCAGAGGACAGCACAAACAGGCTCTAACCAGAGTAGAAAAAGAAGTGGGAGGCCGCGTTGCACAACTGAGCAAGAAGATAAGTACATTAGAGTCTCTAGTTTGAGAAACAGACGCCTCACAGGTCCCCAACTGGCATCTTCATTAAATAGTACCTGTTAGAGCCTGTTTGTGCTGTCCTCTGAAGGGAGTAGTACACACCGGTGTAGGAAATCTTCAATTTCTTAGCAATTTCTCGCATGGAATAGCCTTCATTTCTAAGAACAAGAATAGACTGTCGAGTTTCAGATGAAAGTTCTCTTTTTCTGGCCATTTTGAGCGTTTAATTGACCCCACAAATGTGATGCTCCAGAAACTCAATCTGCTCAAAGAAGTGCCCATCCAACCAATCCAACTTGTGGGAGCTGCTTCTGGAAGCGTGGGGTGCAATTTCTCCAGATTACCTCAACAAATTAACAGCTAGAATGCCAAAGGTCTGCAATGCTGTAATTGCTGCAAATGGAGGATTCTTTGACGAAAGCAAAGTTTGATGTAAAAAAAATCTTATTTCAAATACAAATCATTATTTCTAACCTTGTCAATGTCTTGACTCTATTTTCTATTCATTTCACAACATAGGGTGGTGAATAAGTGTGACTTTTCATGGAAAACACAAAATTGTTTGGGTGATCCCAAACTTTTGAACGGTAGTGTATATATATATATATATATATATATATATATATATATATATATATAATTAAAAAAATTGGGGGAGGGGGGTTTCTCCCTTTTTCTCCGAATTGTTCTTGGCCAATTACCCCACTCTTCCGAGCCGTCCCAGTTGTTGCACCACCCCCTCTGCTGATCCTGGGAGGGCTGCAGACTACCACACGCCTTCTCTGATACATGTGGAGTCACCAGCTGCTTCTTTTCACCTGACAGTGAGGAGTTTCACCAGGC
This sequence comes from Lampris incognitus, assembly GCF_029633865.1. Lineage (NCBI taxonomy): Eukaryota > Metazoa > Chordata > Actinopteri > Lampriformes > Lampridae > Lampris > Lampris incognitus. Next base: position 37,370,185 of record NC_079217.1, read on the forward strand.
AGACATAGGACATGGGAGGGTCACGCTATTCCCCCCAGTTCCCCCTCCCCTCCGAACAGATGCCCCGACTGACCAGAGGAGGTGCTAGTACAGCGACCAGGACACATACCCACATCCGGCTTCCCACCCGCAGACACGGCCAATTGTGTCTGCAGGGATGCCCAACCAAGCCGGAGACAACACGGGGATTCGAACCAGGATCCCCGTGTTGGTAGGCAACGGAGTGGACCGCTATGCTACCCGGACGCCCAGTAAATACAAATCTTGATATGACCTAACACAGACGGAAATGATTTAATGCCAGCTAGTGTTCATTTAACACAGCACCTTGTTGAACGCTGTCCCCGTGGTAAAAGACTAGTACTGAAGGTGCACAAACTGCTGAAACTTTTCCTCACAACACCAGCCACAAGCGCATCAGCAGGAAGATTTTCCTCCACCCTCAGATGTGTAGGAACTGACCTGTGTTAAACAAATGACACAGAGGAGCTTTAAAGACTTCATGTGCCGCTGCATACATAGGGTGGTCCTGGCTGTGGATGACCGATGATATGACGGCTGTAGAAAAGAGTTTGTGTGGTGAAATGAGTGAGGCCAGCTTGTTTTAGGGCCACTGAAGCATGCAGAGACTTGTTTTATTGTCTGGATTGTTATTTTATCACACGTTTGTGTGTGCATGCATGCTTGTGTGTGCATGCATGCATGCATGCATGCATGCATGTGTGTGTGCCTAGGTGCGTCTGTAATGAGCATGAATGAGTAGACTCTCTAGCCAGTTGGCTAACGGGTCAGACTCTTTAGTCGACTATTTAGTGTAGACCATGGGCGACCCGGGTTCACATCCCGGCTGCAGTGGTTCCCGGGCTGCCCCCCGAATTTGCTACATTGGTGTCAGAAGTGGGATGGTAAGACCATGAGGCCATCGGAGGTGCGTGTGCCCAGAAGCGTGAGGGAGCTGATATGCTGAAGTGCGGGGATGCACTTCCTGAAGGAGGGGGGTAGTGTAACAATCACAGATGCCTAGACAGGCTGGCCGGTTGGCTAACAGGTCGGACCCTTTACTTGATTGGTTAGTGCAGTCACCCATGCTGTGGGCGACCCGGGTTTCGTGTCCCGGCTGCGGCAGTTCCCGGCTGCCCCCTGAATTCACTACACGTGTGTGTGTGTGTGTGTGTGTGTGTGTGTGTGTGTGTGTGTGTGTGTGTGTGTGTGTGTGTGTGTGTGTGTGTGTGTGTGTGTGTGTGTGTGTGTCCACAGCTAATCCCGCAACCTACTGGATGGATCAGCCTAAAATTTTTCGTGCACAGTTATGACTGTATGATGAAGAATACGGTACTCTTCCCTCTTTCTCTCCCTTGTGTCCTTTCCACCTTCATTTTGCCTTTCTTTCATTAATCTAACACCTGTCAGCTTCCCACATCCTTTTTTTTTCTCCAGTGTACTTCCTTCCACCAAAAACAGCCATCCTCTTTCTTGTTATTCATCCTGTTGATAATGGATAGTGTGTGTGTGTGTGTGTGTGGGGGGGCTCTATGCAGCAGCCTGTCACGAGGGATGGTGGGGTAAGGTATCGGTGGGCATCAGGCAGGTGTTTTTTAAGCGTGTCCCTCCCTACATCTAATATGTTCAATGGTCCGTGCCTTGAATAATGGAACAAGAGTTTGGCCCAGATCATCCTGTTTTTTTATTGATTGATTGTTTAAACATAAGCAGTATCTTACAGCTGCACCAAATCACCAAATGTCAAGAGGTTGTTTTTTTTTTTAACTTGGATTGAAATGAATCCAGCTAAATACTTATATACAAGTACCTTGCATTGCTGGGACAATATCTGTAATGAACAGAGAAAAAAAATCAGGCCCACTACAGTTTAACCAAATAAAGCAAACAGATTAAAAAACAAAGAATAAAAAATAGAAATCACTATGCCATGAAGTTTTTGTCATATTCATGTTTTCCGTGTCCACACCTGAGCTTTAATCAATAACAGACAGCAAAACTGATGAAATGACTAAGAATCAGAAACTGAATGTTTACTACAAACTTTGAATGTGTGAAATGACAACAGATGATAAATGTTGGAAGTATTTTTTGTATTTGTCAGTTTCCATAGATCAGATTGGGGGCAGCAGTTTAAGAGCTTTTAAGTCCAAACCCCCCCCCCCCCAAAAAAAAAATCCCATTTGAGCCACACAACTCTGACTCTTTCGGTATTTGTCAGTGTAAACTGTACTCGGAAACCTTAGAAAATAATAAAACTACTGTCTCTGTGCTGTGAAAGTGACAATTTCACTACCTCTTAGTAATGATGGGCCCTTGCAAGGTATTGCATTGAATATTTGATGTTTTTGGGCCAAGTCGTTCTGCATGATAGAAGGCTGTCAAATATGGATGACATCATCTCTAGTAGGACAGTTTAACAGTCCTCACAGCACAGTGCTGTATAATATCATTTGATATGGTCGAGTTTGAGGCGAGACTTGACTTTCTCATTCAGATGTCAGCTGAAAAGTGGCTTCTTCCCTGGCTTACAATATATTGTGACATAGCTGCCAAATAATGAGCATATGTCTTGACAGACTTTACGTAGGTGGTTGTCAATCAGGCTAAAACTTGCAATTCTGTCAATTTGTAGACACACACACACGGGCTGCAATGTATTCCCAACAATCTCACAGTATTTAAGTTAAGACATGAAGAACTGCTTCCTCGGTCATAATGGGGTTTAGATAACAGGTCTGTATGGGTATTATTCTGTAAATGGTATAATCTTCTGGTCACACTAATAGTGTTATTTTGGAAAGTACTGGCTGGTAGACCTCTGCATGAAAAAACAACTTTTCTGCGATATTAACTTTGCCATGATAGTAATCTACATTAGCATTATCATTGGCATCATTGTGCTATCATAGCTGCTACACTAACCCCCATTCTCCTCATCCTCACTATCATCCTCTCTGATTTCATGTCAAAGTCACTGGCTGTTCTTGTTTTTTCGTTTTGCATTTTATAATTGTGCTCGTATTTCTCGAGATTTTTTGTTCCATTCCTTGTTGAAAATGTATACTCTGTTTTAGCACACATAAAATTTTAATCTCAACATTGTGTAAAAAGAGGCTCACTAGAACTCCAGAAAGCTTTTTGGTTTTAAGATTCAATGAATAACATGCTGCTTCTACATGCTTTGCCTCCGGGCATTCAGAGTTGATACATTCTCACACACACACACACACACACACACACACACACACACACACACACACACGTCTCACAAGTGCGTATGTGTACACATTCATGTAGCAAGAGAGAGAACGTTTCCCCATTCTTTCCCTCTTTTCTCCATCTCTGCTCTTTTCTCTGGTCAGTATTATTTCAAGGCATCAGTATGTTATTGTTGGTTCCATTCCCACTGTCTCTTCTCTATTTGTTCAGTGGCACTGGGGTAGTTTTCATGCCCACCTGTACAAAAAGCTGCTTTATACAAAGTGAAGGTCAGCTGTTGCAGCAAATACTGCAGCGAATGGAAAGATACATTCTTCAAATTATTTTCATGCTGCAGGCTCCACGGGAGGTTTTTCAACTAAAACATAATATAAAAGTAATAACAATGAATGAATAAATAAATCAGCTTAGATACTGTAAGTCGTCCTACACAAATTGCTACTGAAAATTTAAAGGATATTTCGTTTTTTCCATTTGTAATCTGTGTCTTATTTCTGTAGTTATTTACATCATGCATACCAGGGGAAAAAAAAACATGATTATATGTATGTTATGTGTTGGTTATTCTACACCCTATACCGCGTAAGTAATGGCACGTAGTTGTACAAGTCTTCTACATGCGTTTGTTGCTGTATTGGAAGACATGAGGTCACATCTGTCTCAGCACAGCGACAGTCTGGATCACATTGTGGCAACATTGAACCCAGTTAAGAGAGCTCTGGAGCTCTTTTAAACTCGGAAGTGTTTTTAAGGCAAAATACATTTGATACACCTCTCTTATTCTTAAATTGAGAGTTGAGTTGGAGTAAAAGTGAGGAGTTTTTGCTTTTATTTTTAACTAACCACAATGATCACTTTGATCGGCTTCTGTGGTCCTGGTGAAAATGAAATCACGTTTGCTTGTTTGTTTGAAATGAGAGAGCAGACTGGGTCCTGGGGACTCGTCCCACCAGGACCAGATGTTGAATAAGAATGGGATAAATCATGTTTTTTCCTCTCTAGCTTACAAACCAGTGAAGGATTTGACTTTTGCATGCAAAATAATGAGCACATATTGAACAGTTTGTGTTCAGCCAGACGCCAACTGATCATGGTTCTATGGCTGACTGCTTTTGGCAGCTTGCTACCACACTTGCTAGCACATTACCACTACTACCACTATCCCCCACCTCCCAATAGCAACATACATCATCAGCCAATTAATAGTGTGCAAGTTTAGAAGCTTGGTGGCAAAGCAGGACACAATCCTCCTTTATTAGCTGATGGTGCTCTATTGTTCTATTGTGCTCTTTGTCTGCATTACCCAGTCACTAACCTAAGAGTAACCAAAGTTTAAATGTCCCCAGGTCCTTACTCAGTGTACCACCAGATTTGGAGCCTTATTTCATACATTCTTTATTTAATCTGCCTTGCAATGTTTGAGACAAATTAAGATTCAGCACATTGGGCAGCACAGTGGCCCAGTGGTTAGTGCTGTCGCCTCACATCAAGAAGGTCCTGGGTTCAAAACCTGGGGTTGTCCAACCTTGGGGGTCATTCCAGCTGTGGAGTTTGCATGTTCTCCCCGTGTCTGCAGTGGGTTTTCTCTGGGTGCTCTGGTTTCCCCCACCATCAAAAGAAACATGCATGGGCGTCCGGGTAGCATAGCGGTCTATTCCGTTGCCTACCAACATGGGGATCAGTGGTTCAAATCCCCGTGTTACTTTTGGCTTGGTCAGGCATCCCTACAGACACAACTGGCCGTGTCTGCGGGTAGGAAGCTGGATGTGGGTATGTGTCTTGGTCGCTGCACTAGCACCTCCTCTGGTTGGTCGGGGAGCTTTTTCATGGGGTAGGGGGAACTCGGGGGAATAGCGTGATCCTTCCACACGCTACGTCCCCCTGGCATAGTCCTCACTGTCAGGCGAAAGGAATTGGCTCCTCACTGTCAGGCGAAAGGAATTTGCTGGTGATGCCACATGTATTGGAGGAGGCACGTAGTAGTCTGCAGCCCTCCCCGGATCAGCAGAGGGGGGGTGGTGCAGCGACCAGGACGGCTTGGAAAAATAGGGTAATTGGCCAAGTACACTTGGGAGAAAAAGGGGGAAACAAAGAAAAAAAAATAAACATGCATGTTAGGGTTAATTCTCCTGTCTGTGTCCCTGACTGAGGCAATGGAAAGAAGAATTGGAGTTGGTCCCTGGGCACATCATGAAGGCGGCAGCCCACTGTTCCTAGCTACACAGATCACAACTAGGATGGGTTAATTTGCAGTAATTGAATTTCCCCAAGGGGATTAATAAAGGAAACTTAATTTAAACTTAATTGCTTAATAGCCAAATAGCCAAACAGCAGACCTGTTTTTGCGCATCCATTTTTAGGACATATGGGTTAGGGGGAAAATAAATAACTACATGACAGATTTGTGTGACTAATGGTAATTTTTTGGTAATTTTTTTCCATTGGTAAACATCTCAGTGAAATGGTGTTTTAAGACTTCTAGGTTTGGTAAGGGGATTTTTCTGAACATTTTCTTTTCAGAGAAAATCATTTAGATTGAACAGTTATCACCTCGTAGTCTTTACTGGAAAGAGTGAGCAGTGTCTGACAACTTTCTAAGAAACACTTATAATTAGAAATGTTGTCTTTCAAATAGTATAGCCTTTATTCTGAATCTTGATTTATTTATTGTTTACATTAAATCTCTCTGCTTAGTAAGATAACAGCACTTTGGAGGTCACTTCAGGATAACAACTCTACACTAGCAGCCAGAAGATTAGGATAGCCCAGTGGCATTTACTCCCACAGGCCAAGGGAAGCCAGGCTTCCCTCCTTTTTCAGACTGTAGTTGTCATTTTAATAAAATAAAATAAAATGGTGAGGTGTGCGGTTGGAGTAACAGATGGGTTCAAGGTGGAAGTGGGATTACATCAAGGATCGGCTCTGAGCCCTTTCTTGTTTGCAATGGTGATGGACAGGTTGACGGACAAGATCAGGCAAGAGTCTCCATGGACGATGATGTTCGCGTTTGACATTGTGATCTGTAGCGAGAGTAGGGTGCAGGTTGAGGAGAGCCTGGAGAGGTGGAGGTATGCACTGGAGAGAAGAGGAATGAAAGTCAGTAGGAGCAAGATGGAATACCTATGCGTGAATGAGAGAGAGGACAGTGGAATGGTCAGGATGCAAGGAGTGAAGGTGACAAAGGCATTTGAGCTTAAATACTTGGGGTCAACTGTCCAAAGTAAGGGGGAGTGCAGTAGAGAGGTGAAGAAGAGAGTGCAGGCAGGGTGGAGTGGGTGGAGAAGAGTGTCAGGAATGATTTGCGACAGAAGGGTACCAGCAAGAGTTAAAGGGAAGGTTTACAAGATGGTTGTGAGACCAGTTATGTTATATGGTTTGGAGACAGTGGCACTGACAAAAAGACAGGAGGCGGAGCTGGAGGTGGCAGAGTTGAAGATGCTAAGATTTCACTGGGAGTGACGAAGGACAGGATTAGGAACGATTATATTAGAGGGACCGCTCAGGTTGGATGGTTTGAAGACAAAGCAAGAGACACAAGATTGAGATGGCTTGGACATGTGTGGAGGAGAGATACTGGGTATACTGGGAGAAGGATACTGAATATGGAGCTGCCAGGGAAGAGGAGAAGAGGAAGGCTAAGAGGAGGTTTATGGATGTGGTGAGGGAAGACATGCAGGTGGCTGGTGTGACAGAGGAAGACGCAGAAGACCGGAAGAAATGGAAACGGATGATCCGCTGTGGCGACCCCTAACGGGAGCAGCCGAAAGTAGTAGTAGTTATTTTAATAAAAACACTACATTAACAATTTTGTTAACTCTTCTGTGCTCTTGCTGCTATCACTTCCCCATTTCTCATTGAGTATTTTACAATGAGTGAAACAGCGTCCCTCTAAATGTTAGCATGTGGTGAATGGGAGTCATGGTGACACAGTGGTTAACGCTATTGCCTCACAGCAAGAAGGTCCTGGGTTCGAACGCAAGGGTTGTCCAAACTTGGGGGTCATCCCAGGTCATCCTTTGTGTGGAGTTTGCATGTTCTCCCCATGTCTGTGGTGGGTTTTCTCCGGGTGCTCTTGTTTCCCCCACCATCAAAAAGACATGCATGTTAGGGTTTGTACTCCTGTCTGTGCCCCTGACCAAGGCATGGCAAGATGAACTGGAGTTGGTCCCCGGGTGCCGCACGGCGGCTACCCATTGCTCTTAGCTACACAGCTAAGATGGGTTAAATGCAGAAGATAATTTCCCTACAGGGGTCAATAAAGTATCTCAAAAAAAAAAGTCAGTCAATGTGTGTGGTGAAACACTGTATTGTACTCCTAATGTAGACATAGTCATGTGAGTCTGCGGGGAGGCCAGGCTGGAGTTGGCCTCCCTTGGGGAAAAAACATTGAAGGATTAACCAATCAGATGAGGCTGCGATTAGTCTAAATGGATTGGACCTATGTCAAGGGAAGCCAACTGCTCTTTGGCCTCACAGCAATCGAATCACATCATGTTATCAATGTCTTTGAAATGAAAAAAAAAAAAACGGAAGAATTAACCTCTAGCTATTTTTTTTGTATTGATATCACCATTAGCAAGTAGTAGCATGCAGTTACGTAGGACTGAGATTTGGAGTTTTTAGTAAAAAAAAAAAAAAAACAACTTTACCAAAATACCGCTGCAGCAGCAACTTTAAAATGAAGACTGATGGTAGGCCAATGCCAAAACTAGAGCTGCACACAAAGAGGGAAGGAGGATGACTGCACAGAGTGGCTAGTTGGTAGCGCTAAACTTTAGCAGCTATTTTGCTGGCTATCATGAGAATGGCCTTCGTCTTCAAATAGGGTGAGTGAAATGTGCAGCCCCTTCTCTCTGTTGCTTTACTGGTGACGGAACTTTCCATGTAGCTATGTGTACAGTTTTTTTATGTGGTTATATTGCTAAGGTGTATTGTGCCTTGCTTTAAGCACAGACAGCACCCATAGGGCCAGGTGACCTGTTTGGATGGGATGGTGATTCTACCTCTGCAGGTCTGGTACCTGGTTCTTAGTCTTTTAGGTCATGTTTTAGAATGAATATTTGGCCTAGTTTTAAACGATAAGTATGGAAATAATTTTGTACGTCAAGCACATACGACAGGGTTTGTAAGTCATGTGTTTGACACATGTAGGTTTTGGATACCTACTTTATGATGTGAACATAAAACTTTAAGCATCATCTGATTGAGCTTGTGAATGAATGCTTTTTATATTTATTGAATCTGTACTGTGCATCAGAGTAACTGGGCAATATTGTATACCCTATAGTTTGTACATTAAGAAGGTCGATAACGCAGGCCTGTGGTGGTGTAGCGGTCTAAGCATCAGCTTTGTGTCGATGCAGTTGTCCACTGGGGACCTGGGTTCGCATCCCGGTCTCGTCAGATCCGACTATGGCCGGACTCGATGAAGCAGCAATAATTGGCAACGCTGTCTTCGGGAGGGGGGGCGGAGTCGGCTTGTGTTTGTCACATGAACGCCTATGTGTGTGTCGTAAAAAGCAGTGGTTCGGCCTGGACTTGCCGTGTCATGAAAGTGGCGAGGTGTCTCCTTCGAGACTGCCGGCCGGAGATATGCAGTTGGCAGAAGTATGAGGGTGGGTGTTTGAATTAGAATAGGGAGCGATTGGCCACTAAATTGGGAGGAAAAAGGGAAAAATCAGAAATACATTTATAAAAAATAAATAAATAAATAAAGAAGAAGGTTGATAACTAGCTGTGCAAGTCCTGCATCTGTATGATACAATTTTGTGTAAAATGATACCAGGTGTTCTAATAGCTCATCCGGTTATTATGTTGGCTGTTAAAGTGGTGACATACTCCTGTCAATTACTACCCCCCCACCCCTAAAAAAAAGGACATAGATTAGAGGTCTTGTCTCACTTGGCTTCCTCAAAAAAATTCCCCGGGAATCAGGAACACTTTGTCATTTCACTTCATGCACTTGCGTACATGAAATGAAATGCACGAAAACATGCAAAAACTACAAGAACACACATACCCAAACTAACAAATATCAAGACTAAACAAAACATCATTGTCCAAGGGAATTAACACCAGCGAGGATGACAGTCGGAACCACCAGTCTGCATGGGTTAGCAGTTAGCTTAGTCTGCCCCGCTTCCGCATCCCGCCAGAACACCACCAGTGTCCCCCACTCGTCACAGCTCCAGGCAGGGGCCGCGGTCCCTAGGCCAACCGGACGATGTAGACCAAGATCTCCCAGCCAACCCAGCGCCAGCTCCCCCAGAACAAAACACTAAAGCCAACGCCAGGTCAGGCCGCCGCCAGACCGCCCTCGGCGTTATCGGAACTGCCGGGCTGCAAGGGCTAGCAGTTAGCTTAGCCTGCCCCGCTCTGCCAGCCGATCCAGCGCCAGTTCTCCCAGCCATCAAATGAAGACAAAACTTAGACACAGATGTGGACAAAGACACTGCATGGACGGTACTGGGTGAGGCCACAGCAAATGTGAATTTGCGCCGCCATCTTCCGACACTGGCGCTAGGTGAGGCCGCTGCAAATGCGAATTTGCACAGCCATCTCCCAACACTGGAAGCGATGTCATGCCACGCCACTGACATAGCCACATCTCGGATGTGTTAGTCTGTTGTCTATCGTCTACACCAGTGTTTCTCAACCCAGTCCTCAAGGAACCCCTATCCTGCAGATTTTCATTGTAACCCTGCATAGGTAGCCCTGCTTGTACTTACTCGACCAATCATCTTGCAGCACTTAATTATGCAAGGTGTGCAACATCTGACAAAATTCATTGCTGATTGGTTGAATAACTACAAACTGGTACCTATTCAGGGTTGCAAAGAAAATATGCAGGATAGGGGTTCCTTGAGGACTGGGTTGAGAAACACTGGTCTACACAATTGGCCTCATGGAGGAAAATTCTCTTAAATTTCTTTTCATGACAATTCCATAATAGAAATCAATGTCAGATTCTCAAAACACCCCCTCCACCACCTTTTCTCCCCAATTGTACTTGGCCAACTATCCCCCTGTTCTGAGCCGTCCCAGATGCTGCTCCACCCTCTCTGCTGATTCGGGGAGGGCTGCAGACTACCACATGCCTCCTCTGATATATGTGGAGTCGCCAGCCGATTCCTTTCGCCTGACAGTGAGGCGTTTCGCCAGGGGGACGTAGCGCGTGGGAGGATCACGCTATATTCCCCCCAGTTCCCCCTCCCCCCCGAACATGTGTCCGACCGACCAGAGGAGGCGCTAGTGCAGCGACCAGGACACATACCCACATCCAGCTTCCCACCCGCAGACATGGCCAATTGTGTCTGTAGGGACACCCGACCAAGGTGGAGGTAAAACGGAGATTTGAACCTGCGATCCCTGTGTTGGTAACCAAAACGCTCTTTACCAAATTTGTTTTTACACACTCATTCATTTTTGCCCCTTTGCTGGATGTCTTCTCTGGTTAATAGGTTTCTGCCCTGTCTGGTGTTAGGGATGAGGTAACCTCTGTTCTTATGTGATGCGGTTTACAAATCCAAAAGATTGATTCCTTAAGTAAAAGACTTGTTTTCACACAAGATGGGTTGCTGTTGGGATGTTTTGTTTGGGAGGGAAAAAAAAGCCATGTGGAGAGTCACTGCACACACTTTTTCTGCACACCTTTAATTTAAGTACCTACATCGATTTCTGCTTCAGAATCGATGTGCTTGACTTCAGTCATTTGAAGTTTAACAAAAGACACAAAGATTCCTTCCAGAATGAATTAACTCATCTTTGAGGCATTAAGAAGTGTTTTTAATAGAGTACTTGACTTTTGTGTTGCTTCCTTTTAACATCTTTTCATCAGTTTTCCACTTGTAAAAGATGTTAATGGATTAAGAGTGAATAATTTATTTTCTCATGTAGACTACCTGGATTGATGCTGCTTGTCTCAGCATCATTTGACCACACACTGTCGTCTTGATCACTGCACTCAGCCACATAAAATATTGTCATTCATACATTATCATTAATTTACACTGGGCCTGGGTTGTTTCTGAACTGAGAGACCTTTCATTTTCTTTTCGTTTTTTTATTTTTCTTCTTTTTTGTCTTTTGACATTATGAAGCACTGCTCAGGGTGCGGTAGGAGGGAACTCTTTATCTGGACAGTCATGTGTATAATAAGTATGCATATCTATGTGTAAAAGCTGTGCTAATGTGTTGAACCACATCTCGCGTTAAAATATCAGCAATGCACATTTCTAATCAAATTACTCTAAAAACACAGGGTACATTTCTTTTCATTTCATTTTCCCTGTTTTATCATTTTAAACCCCTATTCAATCATTTCATGAACTTGTTAACAAATCAGTTATGGTAATAATGATTTATTTGTTACGCTTGGTGGAAAACATCAACACATGCTGGGAACTGCAGCAAAGATACATAGAAATTTGAATCTCTTTCTCACACACACACACACACACACACACACACACACACACACACACGCACACACACCTTAATCATCCAAACACATGTTTATACACCACAAATGAAGAGAAATGTGCAATATTTATCTTTTCCTCCTTACCACCTGGTCCATGATGACTAACATATTTAACATATTTCACATGAATAAATTACATCCCTTCTTCTGAGTTTCCATAACTTTACTAAAAATGTGGTAAAATGTTGAAAGTGAAACCAACTAACAGTATCTGACTGCTATTTAATGGCCACCTTTTAACTATTTTTTTCTTCTTTGTGTTCTTTGTGTTGTGCTTTGTTTTTCAGGTAAGAGGGAACGCTGACACTGGGCCTGCTGTGTGTGTGTGTGTGTGTGTGTGTGTGTGTGTGTGTGTGTGTGTGTGTGTGTGTGATGAAAGAGAGGTGATGAAAACGCTGCCTCTGGGTATAATAAACTTCAGAAGAAACAGTAAGACTGTATATATGTGTATACACACACACACACACACACACACACACACACACACACACACACACACACACACACACAGGGCTTGTTGACACAACCCGCCTGTCTACTTAGCTTTCAACCAGAAATCTGCTCTGGGGGCTCTTTCATGTGGTGCTTCATCTTCTCTCCGTGGTGGCAAACTTGAGACCTCAAATTAAATCAGTATAATTTACAGGAAATGAGGAAACATTTTATGATCATGATTGGTTTGAATGTGTTTTATGAGAGAGAAAAAGAAAACAGATTTTTAGGATAGATATTGTTCCTTTTAGGATTCACTACATATATTAATGATGAGTAAAGCTTCAAATATTTATGATAGAGGTACATGAGATGATGAGGTACATGCCCTGTGATGGCCTGGCGGCCTGTCCAGGTGGCTTCCTGCCTGCTGCCCAATGACTGCTGGGATGCTGGGATAGGCTCCAACATCCCCGTGACCTTGAGAGCAGGATAAGCGGTTTGGATAATGGATGGATGGATGAGTGGATGGATGGTACATGAGATTGCTGTTTTGTGTACATAGATACACACTTCTTACTAGCCACTTTATGTGGTACCTCTCTGTAGGTCCTTCATCCTGTTAAACGTAACTGACATTCACCCTCAGGTTACCCCCATTTCACATTTCATCAGAAGCAGAACATGAAGATGTAGACCAGCAGCATGTATTAAACATAATTTATTAATTCTAATAATCAATGTGGCTCCAATGCTAGAATTCATGCTAGGCTGTTGTGAATGAGACAACACAATCATTACTGTGTCTTTGAAAATAAAGTATAATTTTGGCCCTGGTACACCCCATTTACACCAGATATTAACATGCTGTATTATGATATGTTATCTGGGTAAATAATTTACATGTATGTAAGGTGTAGGAGATGTAGAGCATGCATCGTGGCCAGATCTGCCAGACCATCTCTGAAGGTATTCTGGCTCACATTATGATCGGATTATATTCAGTCAGAAAAAGCATTAATGCAATCCATGCAGCTCACTTGCATTGATGAGACAGTACCTTCTGATGGGTGCAGGCGTCATCACTGTGGCAAGTAATTAAACGTACTGTGGCTTATTCTGAAGGCATGGCACCTGTTCGGGGGGGAGGGGGAGGGGAAATTGGGGTAATAACGTGATCCTACGTCCCCCTATCGAAACTCCTCACTATCAGGTGAGAAGAAGTGGCTAGTAACTCCACATGTATCGGAGAAGACGTGGTAGTCTGCAGCCCTCCCCGGCTCGGCAGAGGGGGTGGAGCAGCGACCAGGACAGCTCAGAGAGCGGGGTGCTCGCCACGTACAATTGGGGAGAAAAAAAGGGGGGGCAATGTATACAAATAACATGTATTTTGTTAGCAGGTGTAAATGCAAAGGAGTTTGTTTGTGTTTATGAGTGGCCAATATCAAGCAATCCTCAAAACTTGGATGGGCTTGTTGAGCAACCAGAATTTGATGACCTCCTTGTGGTGGGTTTGGACAGAGTCAGAGGCAGCAGCATCTGTATGACCAGTTAAGGTGATGAGGAGAAAGAAGGATGGGGATGTGAAGAGGAGCAAGAAGGATGGGGATGTGAGGAGGAGAAAGGGATGGGGATATGAGGAGGAGAAAGAAGGATGGGGATGTGAGGAGGAGAAAGAGAGATGGGGATGTGAGGAGGAGGATAAAGATGGGGATGTGAAGAGGAGAAAGAGGGATGGGGATGTGAGGAGGAAGATAAAGAGGAATGAGAATGGCAAGGTGCTCTGCCACAGGCCAGGAGTCACACGGAATTAATCCAGACATGGCTAGTGTTTTATATTCTAGATGATAAAATGATAATATATCAGATTGTTCATTATCCAGATAGCATGTCAGGTGTCAATGGGGTCTCAGGGTGGTGTTTGGTTTTGGTCTGACTTAGTGGAGGGAGAATCTCTAAGGGAAGTCCAGTTATTGGTTTTCCATCTCTGCTCACACCACACACACACACACACACACACACACACACACACACACACACATGTGCGTGCTTTGATAAGCGTTCCTAAAAAGTGTGTCCGTTTGTTCTGTTTGATGTTAATGTTTATTTTTCTTTGTTCTTTTTCTTTTTTTTAATGCCATTTTTTTCTGTCTATGTCTATATACTGGTGTATGCAAGGATACAGTTTTAATGGGTATTGCATTTGTTCCCCTCCCTCTCGTTCTCTCTCTAGTTCTCTCTCCCACTCTCTCTCTCTCTCTCTCTCTCTCTCTCTCTCTCTCTCTCTCTCTCTCTCTCTCTCTCTCACACACACACACAGTCACATGCTATGAGTTCGTACCCAATGTAAGTCTCTCTCTCCCTATCTATTTCTTCTGCCACGTCCAACAAGCCAATCAGAGATGAGCTAATGAGGTAGCTCTTGACACTAACAGATGGTCTCCCAGTCCCAGACTTAACTAAGTCAGAGTCAGACAGATTCCCTCTCGGCTGGTTTTCCATATGTGTTGGGTCTCAGCACACAACATCCCTCTATGCCATGGCCTAGACAAAGCTAGATTTCAGGCTCCATGTCTCCCTCCATCCCCGGGGTAAGAGACATGTTCAGCCATCCCCCCACGTCGTTTTACTTTCCGCCATATTTTGGATCAGATTCATTTGGCTGTTGTGACTTGAATTGTGAGTCAGATAACACTAGCCATGTGTGATGCCTGTGAGAGCGCACCAGGCTTTGCCGTTTCTCATTTAAGACTGCCAAGTGGAGTCACGTTATTTTACCCACTGCCGACTGTCTCACCGTTATTGTCATAAATTAGCAGACCTCAAATTCTTTGTTCGCATTCTGTTTTAGTTTTAAGGAGATTTGAATATAAATGAATGCCACAGTCAGAAAAGTGTGTCTAACGCATTCTGATGGGTAACAGGTGTTTATTTATTTTTTTCCTCTCCAGAAAGATGATGCACTTCATTATGCAGCCGAGGCAATGCTGCTTCACACAAAGCAACACATGGGGTGAATGCAGATTAAGAGAAATATAACTGGGTTATTGAAAAGCTATTATTTTCTCTTGGGCTCTGGTAACTTTTTTTTAAAAGAATATTTTGCTGATGGTTTTGTGTATGTGCAGGCAGTACTGATGAGTACTATAGTGCACTGAAGAAATAAGGGCCCCACTGTGTGCTATACTGATGGATAAATCTGTGTTGTCGTGCTCACAGAGTCTGTCCCACAGCGCCTACATGTACCAGAGTGCATTGTGCACTCACCTCTGTATTGTTCACAAAATCCTCTGCACTAGGGATGTGGGACGTCATTCCCACCATGGAAACGTAACTTCACTGAGGATCGGTATGAGGATCCTGCCTAGCGGTTTTTCTAACTGCTAGGCTGTATGTTTTTTTTCAGATGCCAACTGATAACGCAATACATGTCTTGGTTATAGGGGGAATAAAATAAAAAAAAACTCGGTAACACTGTCTATGAAGCTTCCATCTATAACACCCTATAAGCATCTATAACGCCCTATAAGTGTAGCTATGTTATTGTAAGATTCATTATAACCATGTATACATCCTCACAACACCTCATAACCACCTTTATGATACATTATGTCAATTTAAAACGGATTTATGCATTACAAATATATCATCATTAGCCTGTTTATCTGTCAAATGTCATAATGCATCATAGCCAACTTGTTTTGCAGAGATGCATAATGAGACTTTAGTGCTATTTCACAGTCTTCAGCCATAGCCGTTAGTCATTGTAGTACACATTATAGGAAAGTTTGGGCGTTATAGATGCAATAGATGCTTATAGGGCGTTATAGATGTTTAAAGGGCATTATAGATGCAAAAAACAACTGCAGGTATTATTTCATGTTTCAAAGATGATGTTGAACATTGGCAATTTTTCCCTATAAGATTATGGGTAGGGCTCTTTCCTCCAACATTTCACTGTCTGGCAGGGTAAGGTCTATACATGCCCTGACATCTACCATAACGTCACACTTGAAACAAAACAAAAAAAAAGGTGCCAAAAGTCTCATTCCATTATAACAGAATCATCCTGATTGATTTTTTTATGGGCTTTTAAATTGGCAATAACAGTAATGTACACATGTCTCACTGCACATTGCTGAACTTGTAATATGGACTCGAGAAACAACCGTCTCTGCCCATCTCGTCTTTCTCCATTCCCTCTAGGGTCAATGGGAAGTCAGAGTAAACGCCAGATATTTCTAACACACAGCTTTCTTCTCGTTGTTTTCAACCTTCATTGCTTTCATCCTCCTCTTACCTGCCGGGCTCAGGCCACACCTGCTGATTTAGTTTTTTTGCTTTTTGAGTTTTTTGTTTTTTTGGGGAGGGTTTTGTCAGTTTGGCTGTGATCAGACCCTCTAATGTGATCAAACGCTTGACGGTACAGTGATCTTGGGGAAGACTGCAGCTGCATGGTTAAAGCACTTCAAGCACCTGTCATGCTTCCCATTTTGGAAAAAGGATTTTATATATATATATATATACACACACATACACACACACACACGTCTTGTTTTTTTTTTATTATTTTTCACTTGGAGTGACGAAGAAGGACAGGATTGGGAATGATTATATTAGAGGGACCGCTCAAGTTGGACGGTTTGGAGACAAAGCAAGAGAGGCAAGATTGAGATGGCTTAGACGTGATGAGGAGCGATGCTGGGTATATTGGGAGAAGGATGCTGAATATGGAGCTGCCAGGGAAGAGGAAAAGAGGAAGGCCAAAGAGGAGGTTTATGGATGTGGTGAGAGAAGACATGCAGGTGGCTGGTGTAACAGAGGAAGATGCAGAGGACAGGAAGAAATGGAAACGGATGATTCGCTGTGGTGACTCCTAACAGGAGCAGCCGAAAGTAGTGGTAGTAGATATACATCTTGGTTTTTAAAGGCTCAAGCAATTGCACCGCTGGATTATTATGTAGCCCAGCATGAAGACTCAGCAAAGTGATTAGTTAGCGTTCAGTAAAATTTTTGACCATATGAGTAAATGATGCTCTTCAGTGTTTTAATGAGGCCTTGGGTTCAACTAAAATGGGAAGTCAGAGTTAACGCTATGCTTTAAAACACCTGCCCTTACCAAGTTGTTTTTGTTTTTTTTCTAGTTCCCTCACTTCAAAACACTTAATTGTCTCAATGAAAAGGGGTGTTGAACTTAATCATAGCTAACTTGGTCCTCGTAGCATAATCCTGTAAAGCACACCACTGAATGAACCACATCTGTCATAGTGAATGTGCAGTGACTGAAGTTTAAAGCAGATGCTGTGATGGCCAGGAGGCAGTTGCAAATGTTTATTGGTTTTTATATTTGTGTCTGAATATATATATAATTGCTCATAAATGGTTTAGTAGCTTACCTCAGTTAATGAGGGGTTGTGTTAAGTTTGCTGTGTTTGAAGCATCCGTTTGCAGTAAATGTTGTATGATTTTATTTGGCCCTCCATATAACACAGCTGTAGTAAATACAATGCTAGAGACGGGTCTGTATTGTGACAATATAATACCGCTGTGATGTCGGACATGTTTGCTGCACTGATGCACCGGCGTCTCCTGGGACCCATCCCTTTACAGTCGACCTGCTCCTCACCTCCTTGGTGTTCTGGGACCTCAAGAGCTACAATTTACACACTGAATGGCCTCTAATTCTAATGTTTGAATCCCAAACACAGGAACTGTAAAGGAGCGAAGCTCTTGGGTAATACCTTAGCTTTCATCGTGCATTTCAGTGAAATGTCAGTTTTGTTTTGACTCCGGGGAATTTAGGGATTGTTTTTACTGGCTTGCCTGAAGTTGCTGGCATCGGGCTTGTTACTGGATATCAGTGACCCCGAAGTCCTGATTTCTACAGAGGTTTTCCTCCTTGTGGAAAGGGAGTGGTGACTCACCAGTATACTGCAACTTTCACAGCATGAAAAACTCAAAGCTCTGATTTTATGTGGCTCAAGGCTCTTCAAAGGAAAGCAGAACACAAATTAGTCAAGCTTTACACCAGAGGGAACCAAGACTCACATTTGGGTATGCTTATTAAAGTTAAAAAAGGACACACAAGAGAAAAAGCACTACTGATTTTGAGCTCAAGCAAGTAAGTACTTAGCCCAGAGTCTTGAGACTTTGGCCATATGTTCAGAGCCTAGCGTTCAATCAATCCCCTTTTTAAAGTTGAAATAATTTCAACTTTTGCTGAAGTTCAAGGGTCGCAAATGTCACTTCCACCAACCAATAAGAATGAGGAGGGCAGGGATCAGATGGAGGCAAAAACATATTTAATGTAAGTGAATCAACAAATTATATAAAAGCAGAAACCCTCCGTTCATTTGACATGTTTGAATAAAGAGAATGCAGGAGGAATAATTATTTTGTCTGCCAAGCATTTTCTGGCACTCGACACTTGCTTTTCGTACAGCGCTATGCAACGGCTGCAGCACTGGAGATGTGTCTGAGAGAGGTCTCCTGTGGACACACGGCCTCATCCTCTGTTCAGCACACTTCAGCTTTACTGCATGAGGGAAAATTTCAATAAAGAGTTTCAAACAGCTCATAGTCAGAAGCTGAGTATTGTGTTATACTTGTTTCATAGTACTTGAAATCGATAAATGCCTTTCACCATTTTTTTTGTTTAATTTTCCATCTTCTTGAGCCTCTCTGAAGTCATTTTACCTTTAGAGCCTGCTATAAGGTTTTATGCCCCTTCCCTATAGAGATGAACTTCCTCCATGAGTTACTTCACATCTAAAAACTTGCTGAGAAACTTCATAGGGCCTAATGTATCATTGCTTAGTTCATAGTACCTTCATTAAAATTGAACTGATAAGTCTGTGAAATGTCAGAAATTGGATGTTATTTTTTAGGGTTTTTTTTCCATCCTCAATGTTGTCACAGTTACATTTAACAGGATAAAGACCCGACAGAGAAGCACCACAGAAAGTGGATGGCAAGAAATGTGTATCTATGTACACAAAACGGCAATCTCATGAACCTCAATCATGCACATTTGAAGCTTTACTCCTCTATATGGTGCATCCTATCAGGAACAAAATCTGCCTTAAAAAAGCTTGTTCTCTTTTCCCCTCTTATAAAACACATTCAAACCAATCATGACCTTAAAATGTTTCATTTCCTGTAAGTCATACTGATTTAACTTGAGGTCTCAAGTTTGCCACCGCGGAGAGAAGACAAAGCGCCGCATGGAAGAGCCCCCAGAGTAGATGTCTAATTGAAAAGCTAAGTAGACAGGCGGGTTGTTTCAACAAGCTGTGTGTGTGTGTGTGTGTGTGTGTGTGTGTGTGTGTGTGTGTGTGTGTGTGTGTGTGTGTGTGTGTGTGTGTGTGTGTGTGTGTGTGTGTGTGTGTGTGTGTGTGTGTGTGTGTGTGTGTGTGTGTGTGTGTGTGTGTGTGTGTGTGTAACCAGAGCACAGAGGTGAGTGTTGCTTGTTGAAATTCACTTTGTTTTGATGTACTTTCCTGAAATGACCATCAGTCAGCGTTGGGGTTCTTAGATTTGTTGAGGTGCATATTCATGAGGGGTAGATTATTTTGTTTCCAATATGTGTGATAAAACCACAGGAAAATTGCTCACTAGAAAACCTAAAGAATAATAAAATAAACAAATAGAAAAAAAATCAGTGACAGAAAGTAAACCTTTATGGCAAATTTAACACTAGAATGACCAAGGTGGTCATTTTGACTGTTTTGGATTTTCAAAGTTTAATAACTTTGTGGAAAAAAGAAAAGGAGATACAGACCTGCTACTCCCTGAATGCTCCCAATATGAGTTTTAGATTAATTGCACATAACAAAAAGTTATAAGCTCTACCTAAAATGACCATAAGCGGTCGTAATTTGCGCGTGATCGTGCGCGTCATGTCACTATTTATGACGTGTGTTGGTCGCATCATTTCTTTGTGAAGTTCATTGCTCTGTCCTAGAAACACAGTAGCATTCCCCAGTGCAGAGTAATAGTCAAACTAGATTTTTGTTTATTGCCAAACACGTCTGGTTACAGACGCCGTTACAGACGCACCATGAGTATTACAGGTGTTGGATGGCGGCCATTTTAAATTGTTTGAAAAATAGCATTAAGTTGTTAACGTTGGTGTCATTCGTTTCTTAACAGACATACAGAGGTGGAAAAAACCCGGTCCAGAAAGTAAAACCCTAACCATGTCTTTACTCCATCCATGTATTAAACCAGCTAATTTGGGAAACTAGTCAGTGCAATCTGATGGGTTTAGTACTTGGGTGGAGTAAAGACACAGGGTTTTTACTTTCTGGACCGGGTTTTTCCACCTCTGCAGACATACTAACATATGTAATATATTAATATCTAATTGGTTATTAATCTTGACAGAATATAGAGTTTAAAAACCATGGTGGTCAAAATGACATGCCCACGGTCGTTCTAGTAGGTTTTAAGTTACGGTCGTTGTTTGGGACTGTTTGAATAGTTATTTTCAGTTCTTTTTTTACATTTCACAGTTAATTGGCCTTGTTACATTTGTTAGATTATCAATATTTGTTTTCTGTTTTGTTTGTCAGGTAATATTGTCAGTTTTGCTATTCAAGTTCGACCATGGCTCTCTGGAGTTTAAATTGTTTAAAAATACATTATAGTTGTTAAAATGAATTAGCAGCGGTCTAAGCATCGGCTTTGTGTCGATGGAGTTGCCCACAGGGGACCGGGGTTCGCGCTCCGGTCTTGTCAGATCCGACTATGGCCGGACTCGGTGAAGCAGCAATAATTGGCAACGCTGTCTTCGGGAGGGGGGTGGAGTCGGCTTGTGTTCGTCACATGAATGCGTCTCTGTGTGTGTCGGAATAGCAGTGCTTCGGCCTGGATTCGCCTTGTCACGAAAGTGGGGAGGCGTCTCCTTCGAGACTGCCGGCCGGAGAGATGCAGTTGGCGAGGGTGGGTGTTTGAACTAAAATAGGGATCAATTGGCCACTAAATTGGGAGAAAGAAGGGAAAAATCAGAAATTAAAAAAAAGTTGTTAAAATGTTACATACATACTAACATATGCGATGCATTAATATCTCCATAGGGTATTTATCTTGACAGAATATAGAGTTTAAAAACTGGTGACATTCTGACCACCCATGGTCGTTTTAGATAGGAATGAAGTCCTGGTCATTCTAGTTTAACCTATCTTTTTCATCAAAATAAATTACTTGACATTTGGATTTATGTCGATAATGATCAATTAACACTAACTAACACTAACGCCAACTGCATTTATAAACATGGCTTCATATCCCTGTATCTTTAAATTGTTAAATCATTTAACTTGTAACATGTCAACAGCAGCAAATTACACTATCCATACTGTGGCATGGCGTTCTACAGTTAATAGTAAATGTGTAAATTTTCATTGATGCTGGCTTAATAAATATGACACATTCATTAACCTCAGATAAATGTAATATTCCTGCATTGAGTAGACCTTATTAAAGCACACTCACAGATGTAAATGGAGGTCAGTCCATATGTTTTACATGCTTGATCACTGAGTGGAGTTTTAGATGGTGAGGCAGAGTGAATATGTGTACATTACAAAATCATTTGTACTTCCTGGATAGAGCCTTCAAGTGCCTTTAGTTGTGTATTTGTTGTAAGACTATTAACCGAGCAATCTGACACTCACACAATGTTGTTTGAAGCATCCTTTGTGTAGCAAATCCAACTTCCTTGCAGAGTCTATTCTTAACCCCTGCAATGTGAGTCTTACTGTAAACAGCTGAATTGATAATCCCATTAGAATATAAAGGAGACTGTTAAAGTGTGGTTCTTAAGAAGCCGGGGTGTCATCCCAGCTCTGTGCACCGTTATCTCCAACTTATAAGGTGACTGCTAAGCCAGAGCTGGATGGCTCTGGCTGTCACATTGAACTGTGGCAAAGGAAAACGGAGAGGGAAAAAAAATATCTAAATGCACCTGAAATTGAAGTTTCAGCTCAGCTTGACTTAGAAATTAAATAGTTGTGATCAGTGCACTTTAATTTCCCTCACCATTTATAGATATTCAGTAAAAGGAAGTTATGGCAATTCTTTCCCTTATTACCTGTGGTTCTACGATATTGTGGCTGGATTGTGGCTCTTGATTTATTCCTCTCCCATTTAGTTGGTTGTTTCCTATATTCAGTTTGAAATATTTTTGTTTTATCTTGGTGACAAAATATCACATTCAGAGCCCAAGACCAGTTTACATCTAATACTTTATTAAACAACCTGGTATAGCCATCTGCACATCCCACAAAGAAGGCAGGGTGATTGCAGGAGATGACAGAGGTGCAGTCAGTCTCAGCACACATGTCTGCAGTGCAGCTAGTAGGCATGTCTACATGCAATTATTTAGGAAGTTATAGGATTTTATACCTGGCATTGTACTATGATCAGTTGTTCACTCTAATAATAATAATTTAAAAAAAACTTTCTGCACACAGTCTCATTTGCAAGAGACAGAACGTGCATGTATGGCATACCTTTATGTTGTACAGTACATACTGGAGTTGTGCTGCTGTCTATTGTGGGGCTATAACACACAACAGTATGGCCTGTATGACCATGGACTTCATCTCCATTATTCTTGGAACAATTTATTTTCACATTGCCTTGTACTAACTGTTGAGAGGTGTAATCATATCTGCTTCACTGCTTCCTCACAAAATATAAGTTTAGGGTATAAGCACTCTTTAATTGAATGCCATATAATCACTGAATTTATCCCCTTGGTACTTGTGTGGTTATGTTGCATTAAGCAGCACTTAATGCTTCGTGACAAAGCATATTTAAATCACTGTTCGGGGGAGTTTCACGCAGAATACATTCAACAATGCTTATATGGTAATCCATATTGCAGTGATGATAGAGTCATACTATGCAGTTCATTGATTATATATCATTTATATTTGTAATATCAGCAAATTCTCTCCCACAAATTTAGTGAACAGAATTTTATGTCACCTGGCCTTTTCTGTCACCTTCTCTTCTTTTCTATTTAGTCAGGCCTGCCCTCTTTCATCTTATCTTCTGCTTCACCCACCCCATCTCGCACTTCTTCCCCTCTGTTAAACTGTTCCTTCCTTGTCCTCTGATCCTTCTCCTCCTCTCTTTT
>NC_079217.1:37393666-37411166 GCF_029633865.1 Lampris incognitus
CATCAACAGGGTTTATCCATACGAGTGATTTATCATCAGAGGACGCGGATACACTGCTAGAGTCATTTCAGCTGAGACAAAAAAAAAGAAAACGAAAAAAAAAGAAAACGAAAAAAACTCCTTGATGCAGATCATGCATCAGTCAAAGAATGTGGGAGAGTTTTAACAACAAACCACTCCCCTCTACACGAATCCTTCTTATACGTTAATACCGTGTCTCTAGATAAAGGCAGGGAGATAATGAGAGGTGTAAAGAGACTGAGAGAAACAGCTGTAATATTCATATACACATTGATGCTTCCATTTCATAATGCACAAAAACCTGGCAAATTTGATGTACGCCATTTCAGTCAGTAATCACTGTGAGATATTGAATTGATATATTAACATCAACAGAACCTTCTTTAATTGTTTAGCTGATTAAGAAATTACGGCAACAGTAGGAATGCGTAAATGATCAAGTGAACGTAATGATACGATGGATGGGGTATGAGTGGGAAAGATAGGACAGTAAGTGACGAGAGCTTATGAGCAACAAAACAGTAAGAGATTAATTATGTAAAAAGGTAGAGAGAGGGATGGAATGTTCAGTGTGAGAAGAGGCAGGAAGAATTGATGGAAAGGCAGAAGAATATCTTTAAGGGTTGGCTCTTCAAGAACACAATATTTGAAAGTATTATAATGAAAAGTATCGTAATGTTATTCAAACTTGGCAGAATCCAAATATTAAAAAGTCAAAATTAAGCCTCAAATCCACACCTGGACAAAAGATGAGATCAGTTTTAGAAGAAATTGCTGCAGGTCCCAGATCCGTGTTCTCTTAAATGATGTAAGGAGCGATTAAACTGTGAGACAAGCTTACTTTTCACCTTTTTTTTTCTCCAACGACCTTTCACTTTTTCTCTCAGTAACTTTCTATAGCACCTAAGGAGCAGCCATCATCTGAGTGGCTTCTAAGATTTGCAAAAATCATGGCTCAGTCCAAGAGAGTTTGGACATGGACTGGCGGACATTTCGAGTTTTTCAAGTTTTGTTATGGATTTGATGGGGTTAAAGTCAGCGTATCAGTCTGGGAGATCATTTGTTCATTACAGCAAATAATCTAGTGATGACTGTGGAGGTGGATGCTTACTGTGCATTTAGAAGAACCATATGGTCACAACTTTTGGTGGTTGTAGTTTTTGATTTAACACTGGTTCAAAGCACAAGTCTCACTGGATAAATCCAAATTTGACCTGTTTGTTGGTGTGAAGTGCCTTCCCCATCTTCATATCATATTAGTCATAAAATTCCTCAGAAAAGAGAACATAATAGACAAAATACTTTTCATACATACGTACATATTTAGGTGTAATGCTTTGTCTCTATCTCATGTTATTCCCTAACTTGATAACAGTATGGTCTGTCTTCTCATCTGATCCTTCCCTATTCTCTGTCTGCTCGACTCCATGACAGGGAAGCTGACATGAATTCTGTCAGCCAAATCACTGGACACCGATGGGCTAATGTGAGGACACATTTTGCGTTACGAACAGGACCCTCTGTTTTCTCCCCCCCCCTTTTTCCCCCAATTATATCCGGCCAAATACCAAGCCATCTGAGTCTCTACTCCACCCCCTCTGCTGAACAAGGGAGGGCTGCCGGCTACCACATGCCTCCTCCAATACGTGTGGAGTCGCCAGCCACTTCTTTTCACCTGACAGTGAAGAGTTTCACCAGGGGGATGTAGCGCATGGGAGGATCATGCTATTCCCCCCCCAGTTCCTCCTCCCCCCCTGAACAGGTGTACTGGCCGGCCAGAGGAGGCGCTAGTGCAGCGACCAGGACACATACCCACATCCGGCTTCCCACCCGCAGACACAGCCAATTGTGTCTGTAGGGATGCCCGACCAAGCCAGAGGTAATGCGGGAATTCGAACTGGCAATCCCCATGTTGGTAGGCAATGGAATAGACTGCTACACTATCCGTACACCCCAGGACCCTCTGTTTTAGTTCTTCACTTGACGCTGAGTGACAAGCGAACACTTAGATTTCAATCATTTACAAAATTATTTATGACCTTGACAGAGATGGATCTCCTAAGATGGATATGTGATGCATATGGCTGATAGTTGGTTTATTAGTTTTATATTATGGATGTTAATATGGGAAATTCACGACTTAACACAGTGTTTCTCAAATCAGTGATTCCGAGCACTTCCTGTTACAGTTTGTAGCTGAGCAGGTCTTCACAACCTGATAAACTTTACTCAAACTATCTGTGGCACCATTTGAATTGTTTCTCCAATGTCAAGATGGGAGAATCAGAAGTATGTGTGGAGACAGCTCTGCCTTGTCTCTAGTCATTGCTATCATTCTCTGTCTCTGCTGGTGTTTGTCATTTATCTGACACTTCTTCTCGAGTTCAATTACAGTTATCACCAGCACATTATTTGCCTTATTTACAGCAGAAATCCTAAGAAATGAATTTTCCATTTACTTGTCTGACTCAATATGATGACACATCACAACCTTAGTTGAGCAAAAAGCTTAATCTCTTAATTGAAATATGCTCTACTTTCTCCAACTCTTTTCAGCTTTATCTTTGTTGCTGAGACTCGCTATGCCTTTTTCACTGACATGCAGGCTGCACGGTGTAATACATTTCAGACTCCAACACATTTAGCAACTCACAAAGACTTTTGGTTCAGATCAAATTGTAAGGTTTCATAACTTTATAAATTAAATAGTAAATTGTAGTGATTATACTTGGATCTGTTTTTCACTTGTAGCTCAGCCTTAGGTAAAAGTATTAAGTCAGGGAGATAAAAGCCGCTTGAAATAATTGCCAGTTGTATTCATAGGCAAGATAATTTCAACACTACGCCCTCAAGTGCCTGGTTAGGTTTGTAGTTGTAGTTTGTATTATTTCAATTTCATAATGCTAGTATTTGCCTGCGATCTGTTTTTCACTCTTTCCTTCTTTCAGAAGTCAAAATAAATGGCAAATTCAGAATACCAGTTGATACTAGGTTGAGATGTGAATATCCTCCACTTGTTATGGCACCAGACAAACCATGCTGTTGTCTGTCTGCATGCACATTTGATGTTTACAGTCATGACAGTGCTTAGGACAGCCCTACTCATTAGGATGTTGACTAATATCATCATCTCATCTCATCATCAGCCGCTTCTCCGGGGTCGGGTCACAGTGACAGCAAGCTAAGTAGGACACTCCAGATGTCCCTCTCCCCAGCAATGCCCTCCATCTCCTCCTGGGGGATCCCAAGGCATTCCTAGGACAGATTGGACATGTAGTCCCTCGAGCGAGTTCTGGGTCTGCTCCGGGCTCTCCCCCCAGTTGGACGTGCCCGGAAAACCTCCAAAGAAAGGTGACTAGGAGGCAGCCTATTCAGATGCCAGAACCACCTCAACTGGCTCCTTTCATCATGAAGGAGCAGCGGCTCTACTCTGAGCTCCTTCTGGATGTCAGAGCTCCTCATCCTATCTCTAAGGCTGAGCCCAGACACCCTATGGAGGAAACTCATTTCATCCACTTGTATCTGTGATCTCACCCTTTCGGTCACTACCCAAAGCTCATGACCATAAGTGAGGGTTGGAATGAAGATTTACTGGTAAATTGAGAGCTTTGCTTTCTGGCTCAGCTCCCTCTTCACCACAACATTTGGGTACAACAGCCACATGACTGCTAATGCTGCACCAGTCCACCTGTCAATCCCCTGCTCCAGCCTACCCTCACTTGTAAACAAGACCCTGAGATACTTGAACTCCTTCACTTGAGGCAACAACTCATCCCCAACCCATAAGGAGCTACTTCTACTACTTTTTTTGGCTGTTCCCATTAGGGGTCGCCACAGCGGATCATCCGTTTCCATTTATTCCTGTCTTCTGCATCTTCCTCTGTGACACCAGCCACATGCATGTCTTCCCTCACCACATCCATAAACCTCCTCTTTGGCCTTCCTCTTTCTTCTCTTCTGTGGCAGCTCCATATTCAGCATCCTTCTCCCAATATACCCAGCATCTCTCCTCCACACATGTCCAACCAATCTCAATCTTGCCTCTCTTGCTTTGTCTCTTAACCGTCCAACTTGAGCGGTCCCTTGAATATACTCATTCCTTATCCTGTCCTTCTCCGTCACTCCCAGTGAAAATCTTAGCAACTTCAACTCTGCCAACTCCAGCTCCACCTCCTGTCTTTCCATCAGTGCCACTGTCTCCAAACCATATAACATAGCTGGTCTCACAACCATCTTGCAAACCTTCCCTTTAACTCTTTCTGATACCCGTCTGTAGCAAATCACTCCTGACACTCTTCTCCCCCCAATCCACCCTGCCTGCACTCTCTTCTTCACCTCTCTCCTGCACTTCCCATTCCTTTGGACAGTTGACCCCAAGTATTTAAGGTCATATGCCTTCGTCAACTCTAGTCCTTGCATCCTCACCATTCTGCTGTCCGCCCTCTCATTCACGCATAAGTATTCCGTCTTGCTCGTACTGACTTTCATTCCTCTTCTCTCCAGTGCATACCTCCACCTCTCCAGGCTCTCCTCAACCTGCACCCTACTCTTGCTACAGATCACAATGTCATCCATGAACATCATCGTCCACAGAGACTCCTGCCTGATCTTGTCCATCAACCTGTCCATCACCATTGCAAACAAGAAAGGGCTCAGAGCCGATCCTTGATGTAATCCCACCTCCACCTTGAACCTATCTGTCATTCCAACCGTACACATCGCCATTGTCACACTTCCCTCATACATATCCTGCATCACTGCTACATACTTCTCTGCAACTCCCGACTTCCTCATACAATACCACACCTCCTCTCTCGGCACCCTGTCATATGCTTTCTTTAAATCTACAAAGACACAATGTAACTCCTTCTGGCCTTCTCTATACTTCTTGATCAACATTCTCAAAGCAAACATTGCATCTGTGGTCCTCTTTCGTGGCATGAAACCATACTGCTGCTCACTAATTGTCTCCTCACCTCTTAACCTAGCTTCTATTATTCTTTCCCATATCTCCATGCTGTGGCTGATCAACTTTATACCTCTGTAGTTGCTACAGTTCTGCACATCACCCTTGTTCTTAAAAATCGGTACCAGTGTGCTTCTTCTCCACTCCTCAGGCATCCTCTCACTTTCTGAGATTGTGTTAAACAATCTAGTTAAAAACCCCACTGCCATCTCTCCTAAACATCTCCATACCTCCACAGATATGTCAACCCATAAGAAGCAATCCACAATTTTTCTGGTAGATAACCATGGCCTCAGACTTGAAGAGGCTGACTCATCCTGGCCATTTCACACTCAGCTGCAAACCACCCCAGTGCGCATGCACACTGGAGGTCATTATGATAAATTATGATTAATCATTGGTGACCTGGTCACCAATGATTAATCATAATTTCCTCCAAACATAAAATCAGTACTTGGAATTTTGAGCTTTACTTTTACTCCTTAGTTGTTATTTGATGTTACCAAATATTATTTACCTGCATGGGTCTCCTACTAGGATTGACAAGATATTCCTTAGCTGCTCAGCATTTCTAGCCATCTGTCGGCCATCTTGAGTTTGAGAAGTTTGTATTGCTCTTACAACGGCTGGCCAGTGGGTAGCAGTGTATGGGATGACACACTAGTGTCCACTGTGGTGGCTGATGTGCAACTATTCCATCAAAACCCATGCATATACAAGAAAAGGGCTTTTGAATAGCTGCCCACTATAGTGACCACAATATGTGAAAGGGCTAGTTAAAAACTCCACTGCCATCTCTCCTTAACTTCTCCATGCATCCATGGGTATGTCATCTGGGCCAGCCGCCTTTCCACTCTTCATCATCTTCATAGCTCCCCTCACTTCCTCCTTGCTAATCCACCACACTTCCTGATTCACTATCCCCACGTCATCCAACCTTCTCTCTCTCTCATTTTCTGCATTGTCCCTGAAAGTACTCCTTCCACCTTCTCAACAAACTCTCCTCGCTTGTTTCATTTCCACCTCTATTCTTTATCACTCTAACCTGATGCACATCCTTCTCTGCTTGGTCCTGCTATCTAGCCGATCTGTTTTTGCATAATATTTTGATACTACCAAGTCATAGTTACCTTATACCAGCTAAATGCATGAACATTATCCAAATGTTTAAAAAATAAATCTGTTCATTAAGACATGAAGACCCCTTTGCGTTAACCTATGTAAACATTGTGTGTACACAGCATGGGACCTTGATAGGGACCGGGATTTGAAAAATAATCCCCTTTGTATAAATCAAATGTATCATTGTATGATAAATTTAGTTCACATAGTTAAAAAAAAACAAACAGAATTTGGGACATTTTGTTATGAAGACCTCCAGTTCCACCCTGGGTGGTATAAGACCCAGAAGATGAGGTTAGTGAGTGGAGTGGAGTTGGTGTGCTTTTTGGTAGAGAGGATTACACAAGCCTCTACTGGGAGTATTTCCCATAAATCTTTACTCTCTTTGCTGCAAGCTGTACAAGCTGCTGCTGCTGGTCAGCACTGAGAAGGACTTTTCCCTCTCATCCGCCCTGTGCCCCACTGAGACTTGGATGTGGCTAAATACTCTTGATAACTCCATGCAGTTTTGTCTGACTTTCAGTTGTACAGAACAGTCAGTGAAGCTAGGGTTTTCAGGGAAAAAGGTGTGTGTGTGTGTGTGTGTGTGTCTAGTCTATATCTAGTATGGCATTATAATGTCACAGGGTTGCTGAAATTTAGCTGAAATCAAACTGATTGAAGATTAACTAAGGCACCAAGGGAAATTAAATGTCTGTTTTAGATTGGCATGTTCAAATACTTGACCAGAGAGAACCTCCTTCACTATGTGTTTTGGCATGCATAATGACCTTTCTATCTCCACCAGGTGGTAGTTCGAGAATAATGCGTTTGGTCAAGCGTATGTGTGTGTGTGTGGGGGGGGGGGCATGGCTAATCTCGCAAACTGCAGGAGCTTTCAGCCTATTTTTTTGTGCAGAGTTATGACTGTATGATGAAGAACCTTTCTTGGTTGCGGTGATTAAAAACCTTTGACAAATGTTTGTTCTCGCTATTGCTACTCCCTCTCTTCATTCGAGTCAACTGTGAATGTGCGACTCACATCTATGGTCGAGGTCTATGGTCGGATCGGGCAGCGATAATGTCAAAGCCAAAACATTGTGTATTTGGGTGTGAGTCTTGAGCGTAAACGAGAAGTCGATCGTATTTCACAAGCCAGCAAATCATTTACTACTACATCTCAGCACAGGAACACTGGATGAACCAAAAATAATTCGCCTTATTCACTTTGAAAGTGCCATAGTTGCCAGTGTTAAAACTCTGCTATAAAAATACAATTTCAAGAGAATCAGTATCAGAACCAGAATCAGAATCAGTTTGTTTGGCCGAGTATATGTAGACCTACACATACAGGGAATTTGAGACCAGTTCCTCCATCATTGCTCTCCATGTACTTTCACAGAATAGACATACAGCTAAAACAAAGACTACAAGGTACACATAAGCATTTAACTACTACTATGTACAGATATAGAGGATAAAAAGTATATTATAAAAAAGAACAACAACAATGACATTGAAACAAGAATAACAACTGTTTTGGTCTGGTTCTCAAGGGAGTACGTGAAGATGTTGCTTGGTACTCAGTCTTTACACGGCACAGTTATCCTACAAGCTGTCGTCATCACTACCCTCCTGACTGCTCTTCTCGTTGTCTTCCTCTTTTTGAAACATGGCCGATGAAGATGTAGGCCTACTTCTTTCTCCCTGGTTGAGTCTGCGATTAGCTGTTTGCATCCATATGTCAACAGCTGGCTTTGGGTCAAAAGTCTCTGTTGTCATCTTAGACAAGTGGATGTGCATCAGGGATGAGAGCTGAGAGTCTAACAGGCAGGATCTGTACTTGCTTTTTATTAAGATGTGAAAATCCCTTCTCACATGCAACACTGCTCAAGGGCAGTGTAAGGGACAACATAAGGACTTTATGAATGTTGGAGTAACTATGTGGATTACTTATCTTCACTGTGTTGACCAAGTCATACACAGAGGAGGCTGCCAAACATTTTCCTGCTTGCTTTAAACGCATCCATTCTCTTACAGTGGAGTCTCTGTCAACAGACAAGCTGGCCTCATATTTCTGGAGGATGTTAGTTAGTATTGTGTTGCCAAAACTGTGGAGGTCTTACAGTTCTTGAGGCCAAGATGATGAATCAAAAACTAAAAATTGATCACATGACTTAAGGGATTCATATCTGATTTCAAACTCATGAATTAGACCTCAATACATCAGCCTCATCCCTGTCAGCATCAGTATTTGAAACAGTCTCTTTCCTGTACTTGTCTTCACTGTCAAGCAATGGTGTCAGCTGTCCAAAAGCTACCATGAGCTCACCTTTGCACTCACCAATAGTCACTTTATAGTGCTGGAACCTGGATGTGATTTTCCCCACCTTCACATGTTGCCTCCTGTCTGTCAAAGATTTTGATCCACTGACAGGTGAGGGCAGGCACAGTGAGCTGGGTGAGTTTAGTGACTAGGAGTTCTGGGATGATGGTGTTGAACGCCGAGTTGAAGTACACGAACAGGATCGTTGCATACGTCCCTGGACATTCAGGGTGTTGCAGGATGTAGTGCTGTCCCATGTTGACTGCATCATCCACTGACCTGTTTGCCTGATAGGCAAACTGCAGAGGGTTCAGCAGGGGGCTTGTTATGTCCTTCAGGTGGGTCAACACCAGTCTCTCGAAGGACTTCTTGACCACAGACGTCAGGGCGATCAGCCTGTAGTTAGTTGTCCAGCCCAGTAATGGATGACTTCTTTGGGAACAGGATGATAGTGGAGCATTTGAAGCAGGAGGGGACTCCACACGGCTCTAGTGATCTGTTGAAGATCTGTTTGAAGATGTGGGCCAGCTGTTCTGTGCAGACTTTCAGACAGGAAGGTGACACACCATATGGGCGTGGTGCCTTCCTGATCTCTGTCTCTGGAAGAGCTGACATATATCCTCTTCACAGATCATCAGTGCCGGTGGGGAGTCGGAGGAGAGTACGAGTGATGGCAAGGGGTGCAGTTGGTTGTGTGATATCCGAGTTGGAGTAGGTGAGGGGTATGAAAGTGGGCTGATCAAACCTGCAGTAAAATTAATTTGGATTATTTACAGTCACAGCTGGAAGTAATCTCAGTAACTACAATAAAACATTTCCCATGGCTGAGCTATGTTTTCTTGCAGTTGTTTTCATGCAAGGGTCTGCCAAGGACCCTGTGCATCCACAGACTGCTGGGCAAAACATTTTTATTAGGTAGATTTTTTTAGCTTGAGTGTTGCATATTAACATCTTTTCTTTCCATATTTCCTGTTCAATTGACATGGGCAGTGTGCAAAAGTCATATAATGATAGGAAAAATGCTGATTTTTCTGTGTGTGTGTGTGTGTCACGCACGCATTTCCCTTCTCCCGGTAGACAAAAAAAAGGGTACATATGCCTGGCGGAGATCTGCAGTCTACTGAGTGCAGTCCTCTAGTTTTGGGAAGTAATACAGAACCAGTTTTAACAATATACCTTATATATAACATCACATGGTTTGACTGTCATGATTAGATGTTTTTAATGATGCAAACAGCAGCCTGAATAAATATGCTGACACTTATCAGTTTACTTGTGAAGACAGCTGCATTCCCTTACAGACTGATTAGATGTGTGTGTGTGTGTGTGTGTGTGTGTGGGGGGGGTGCCAGTCCTCTTTTGCAGCAGCAATCAAACCTTTTTGCCAGGCTAACGTGAGAGTCTTAAAGGTACAGTCAGTGTTTTTCCTTTTTTTTTTCGTGGTCATTAACGTGGGCCAGTAGGAAATTGCAATAACAAATGAAAATGTTCCGTTGAGTGGCGGCAGCAGGCTACAAATGACACAACCAACACAAATAACATCTCAATTTCACAAGCTATCTAATGCATAAATCCTGTAGAAATGTCTAGGGAAGAGGTAATCATGTTGTAAAATGCTGTACACTATTTACGACTTATCATTACATTGTTATATATTCAGTGACAATGCTGTCTACCTGTCCAAAAGTAGCATGACCAGCTCGGTAGTGGTTTCAATGCCCTTTTTTTTTTTTGCCCCTTCTTATTGGAAAGTTGAAAGGTGTAGTGAGATGAATGCATGGGGAGCCATAGTTTTGTGGAAAGATATTTGATTTCTAAATCGCGGGCTGTCTTTTACTGGTTTGTTTAAATAAAGATTTCGGGCTGGAATGCAAGTTTTGAAAGCCAGTAATCTCAGCACCTGGCAAAGCCATCATTTTGCAATTGGTCTAGACAATTATTTCCAATCCCCCCAGATACATGGGGAGAGCTCCTAAATAATGTCGCCCCACTCTGAGGGGCTGAAAAAAGTTTTACAGCTAACGACTCGTCTTCAGTATGAGGAGACCCTTAAAATCATTGCTAACTAAAAAAAAAGAGCAAGTGACCCCCCCCATCCTCATCTCATTCCCCATGCATACAAGGGAGCACACACCCAAAAACACCCACAAAGCTTTGTCTTCATATATTTGTGAGGAGTCTGTATTGATTACATTCATTCCCTAGCACCTAACTTGCTGAGTAGAACGTCCACCTGCAGTGTACCTTCTCAGTCATCACTTATGGCCCATAGGAAGTCTGTGTCAGTGTCTCTGTTTGCAAAGACCCTGGCTTCTGTCTGTGTTTCTTGATTTCTGAATGTTTGGGATGTTTCTGTATGTCAGCCTTTTGGCAGTAGGTCTTTAAGTCGAAGCCTGCAACCAATATCACTGCTTATGAGAGCAGGATTCTTTGAACCTGCAGCTTTTAGAGAGTGTGCCAGATCATTGCAGTTGAAATAATACATAGTGGCAGACACAGCATCTAAAATATGAAACTATATCGAGCCAAGTACAGGGCTTGCTCCAAAACAAAGCAAATCTTGGGTCAACTTTCCACAGTTGGCAAGCATTGAAGAGGAGGATGGGGATGAAAAGCCACATGGAGTTGTGGGCTTCATGGCTTAATGAGCTAGGGCGAACGGGGCCCACTTTCCAAGTTGTGTTTACAAGCCACCCGTGGAAGTATGCTACTCAGTCTGCCTTAAACTACCGGAACTACATGTGTAAACCTAACCTTTTCCATTATCTTAACCTAAACCTAACTCTAACCTCAACTCTAGACCCAAATCCTAATCATGAAATACCCCTTTAAATAAGTGAGAACCAGCCAAAATTGTGTCACTTTCCTATATCTGTGAGGGATGAGGTCAGCAACAGCAGACTATGATTTGCAATTCAACTAACAGATTCTGATCAGTCCTTGACCCTTGAGGCAAAGCTCTTGAAATTCATATGTAGTATTTTGTCTAATAATACAGTCAGTTACTCCCTTATTATGCACACCATCACATTCACAAAGTGGGTACAGAAGCCTGTACAGAAGGTGAGTAGGCTAACTGTTGTAAAATGGACAGACAGGTACCGGAGCATTTAGTTATTGTTTGATCCAATGTTAGAGTTGTAAATTCCAATGTCCCCAAGAATGAAACAACTATCCTTCTGGATCTTCCACAGAACAGGTCGAGGATTTACAAAGACACTAAATTAAAGAAACATCACTACAAACCAAACAAGTAAATTGTATTCGCTGATTTGAATGAAGCGGTAACCTTCATTTTAATTTAATTCCGTATTTTAAAAAGCAAATTTGATACACATCATTTTTTTTTCCTCTGATAGATAATTTTGATTTAGCTCACTGGCCATCAACAACAATAACATGTAATTTAAAGCAATGTCACTGAAGAGTATGAAAGTATAGCCTGTAGTTCATAAAATGCACTTCCACTGAATTTATTCATCAACTGATGGTCTGCTGCTGTTGAGATATAAATGGTAAACCATGTATTCCTGGTGAGACGGCTCCATTAGAGTCACATTTAGTCTGCTTGATGATCAACAGGGGGGACAACATTTTATTTCGAATGAAACATCTATTTTTAGTTAATGTAGTGGTTGTGTATTTTTTTTCCCTTCCTCATAATGTCATCCTTTAAAGACATGAAATCAGATCCTGGGATAGCATGTTTTGATTTGCTGGTAAATTCTGCCTCCTGCGGCAATAGTAAAAGCTATTAATCTTTAGCAATGTACCACATCACACTAATTTCTTGACTATCTGTGGATATGCAGTAGCAGATTTGAGAGATAGTTTGATTCCTGCTTCAGGGGGTAAAATAGATAAGACCCGTTAAAGTGCAGTGGCAGCTGTGCTGTTGCTTATAAACCATCAAGAGAGAAGGAATTGCAGAGGAGATGCTGAATATTGATATTAGTTGGAACACTTTCAAGTTATTTTTGCTGCAAATTAACTCGTATTGTGCCTTTCATATCTATTTGCTGGGTAAATCGCTAGTCCTGTGATTTTGACTAACACTGAAATTTGACACGTTCATTGATGTCAGCATTCAAAGGATAGAACTTCAATTTGCCTCAGGAACTGTTGATTCCGTTCTACACTGTGATAATCTAGTCTGTCCTCTGCACATGCATCACTGTCTGGTTTGGCTCGGTCCCCAAAAAGGACAGGGAGAGACTACAATGGACAGTTAGGTCTGCAGAGAAAATCATTGGTGCCAACCTGCCCTCCATTCGGGACTTATACACCTCCAGACTCAGTAAACAGGCAGTCAACATCACTGCACACCCATTATATCCTGGTCACAACCTGTTCCAACTCCTCCCACTGGTAGGTGCTACAGAGCACTGTACGCCAAAACAACCAGATATAAAAACAGTTTCTTTCTGTGGGCTGTCATTCAAATGAATGCTTCAAATAAATCCAGCCATTTTGTATACTGTACTGTACATTGTACGTATACTGGTACGCTCTGTCACGTCCATCTACCTCAGACTTGTATGTAAGTAGCCTGCTAACATCTATTTCAGCATCTCTGATATATTCTCTGCACCATTGCACTTAATCACCTCTTATTTCACCTGTATAAGTTAATCCTTGTGTATATATCTGAAGATTATTGTGTTGTAGGGTTGTTATTATATGTTAAGTACACTGAGACAGCCACAAAACCTGAGTCAAATTCCATGTATGTGCAAATCTACATGGCCAATAAACACAATTCTGATTCTGCTTATTATTGTTATATTTATTTATTTATTTATTTTTAGGGGTTACGACTTGGTCTTTTCTTTTTTTTTTCATCCAAATTGGTTCAGATATAATTTCACGTACTGGCTTCATTGTGGAGATCTTGGACATGGGACCACTGCTGGACACAAGCATTAAACCTGTGCTTTCAACAACAAGTGTACCCCATCCAGTTACACTGTGTACATGCTTTAACATTATCTATGACTTCTCAATTGTGCTGGCTGGGTAGTGAAGAGTACTTCGAAGGGCTGGGTGTCACAGGCTCTGCATTTTCAATGTTTGCAACCTACCTGACAGTAAAATTATATAACTGATATGCATGATGGCAAAAACTACCAAAGTGAGGCCCAGATTGTAAAAACAAAAAACAAAAAAACAAAAAAAACAGGAATATTCCTCTAAATGTTGTTTTCATGAGTCTGCTTTCTCTGAAGGTTTGTGTGTCATGTTTCTCATGAGTGGTTAACATGTCACTGAAAGGGAGTAACTTGTCTCATGTAAAAAGAGTCTGAACACTGCATGAATAAGGGGATGATATAGGCTTTGTGTGTGGTGACTCGAAAATTCCAGAAGTTGTGAATGCTTAAGTATTTGGATGTGTGTGTGTGTGTGTGTGTGTGTGTGTGTGTGTGTGTGTGTGTGTGTGTGTGTGTGTGTGTGTGTGTGTGTGTGTGTGTCTCGTAGTTATTAGTGGGAGGGTACTCCCTGTCGTCCCTCAAAGCCTTTCACAGTACAGCAGTCCTCTTTCCATTCTAAGCCTTCACTCTGGCGGCTCCAGCTTTAACATCAAAGGATGCAGAGACACAGCCACACAAAACTCCTTTGATTCTATAGTTGGTAATACATATTGCCCAGGGAGATTGTTTCAGTTTTCTGGTCAGAGGATAGATGCTGAAAAGGGGTTTCTGCGCCTGGCGTTCCTCAAAATTATTCCAAAACACTGGTTGTTTTTTAGACTTGACGTCATTGTTGGAGCAAATTTAAACTTATCTTATACCTTCACAGAAAGTTGAATCAGTTCATCTGGACACAACGTTTATTGGTAGAAGCTTTTTGTCACTCATCTAAGTGACCTCTTCAGTCTCAACTGACTGCAGGTATCCTCACCCTTATAAACAATACAGTTACATAACAACCGAAATCAACGATCGGTTTCATATGCA
This sequence comes from Lampris incognitus, assembly GCF_029633865.1. Lineage (NCBI taxonomy): Eukaryota > Metazoa > Chordata > Actinopteri > Lampriformes > Lampridae > Lampris > Lampris incognitus. The sequence continues at coordinate 37,408,035 of NC_079217.1, forward strand.
AATTGCTCTAACCATTAATTAGAGTTTCAGTGGCAATGTGTACTGTTTACAGAGGATTGGGGAATAGTTGCAATTACAGCTTTGTAAAATGGCAACAGATGTACTCTTACCCCCCCCCCCCCAGTTAAGGGATGGACATTTCCACTTCACATAGATGGCCTCTTTGACTCCCCGTTCAAATCAGTGTTCCTCCCTATCAAGGATGTGCACATCCTGATCCTTGAAAGAGTGGCCTGTAGAGGGGTGTAGACCGTGGAGTCCTGGCCTGACGTGTTGGCTCGCTTGTGTTGTGCCATCCTCTTGGCCAGTGTCTATTTGGTTTCCCTGATGTACAAGTCACGGGAATCCTTCTGGCACTTAACAGTGCACACTATATTGTTCTGTTTGTACCAGGGGACCCGTTCCTTGGGGTGGACCAATTTCTGGTGCAGCATGTTTGGAAAATACATGTCTCAATTGTTCTGACACTCCCGCCACATTCATAATCACCACTGATTTATGCTTAGGCAGCTATTGTCCTTCTCTTCGATCGGCTGGTGCACTGTTTGGGCGACTTCCTGGCTTTGACAAATGGCCATTTAGGATAACCACACTTAACCAGGGCCTATTTAATGTGGGATTTTTCCCCTTCCCCAGCTGCTGTGTGGGTGGGGATGTTGTCAGCTTGGTGGTACAGCGTACTGATGATTATTAGTTTGTGCTCCATTGGATGATGAGAGTCAAACTTTAAGTGCTGATCAGTATGTGTTGGTTTATGGTAAACAATCAATCAAATGTCCCTCATCACCAATTGCAATTTCACTAAGAAGGCTAAGCTGTCATTTTTCACATCCTCCCTGGTGAACTTGATGTGGTTGTTAATAGTTAATATGTTCGGTGAAAAGTAGTACATCCTGAGATTTAATTTTAACCCAGGTGTCGTCCACAAATCTGAACCAGTGGCTAGGTGGTGTCCCTGGATAGGACATCAGAGCCCTTTTTTCCCTTTCCTCTATATACAAATTGGCCACGATAGGTGAAACAGGGGAACGCATAGCACACCAATGCTTCTGCCTATTGTATTGCCCCCTGTATGTGAAGTATGTGGACTGAAGACAACGACAGGAGCAGACACACTTGGTCAGTGTTAAGGGTGGTCCTATTTCTAAGGGTGGGGTCATTTTTTAATTTCATACACTACCGTTCAAAAGTTTGGGATCACCCAAACAATTTCGTGTTTTCCATGAAAAGTCACACTTATTCACCACCATATGTTGTGAAATGAATAGAAAATAGAGTCAAGACATTGACAAGGTTAGAAATAATGATTTGTATTTGAAATAAGATTTTTTTTACATCAAACTTTGCTTTCGTCAAAGAATCCTCCATTTGCAGCAATTACAGCATTGCAGACCTTTGGCATTCTAGCTGTTAATTTGTTGAGGTAATCTGGAGAAATTGCACCCCACGCTTCCAGAAGCAGCTCCCATAAGTTGGATTGGTTGGATGGGCACTTCTTTGAGCAGATTGAGTTTCTGGAGCATCACATTTGTGGGGTCAATTAAACGCTCAAAATGGCCAGAAAAAGAGAACTTTCATCTGAAACTCGACAGTCTATTCTTGTTCTTAGAAATGAAGGCTATTCCATGCGAGAAATTGCTAAGAAATTGAAGATTTCCTACACCGGTGTGTACTACTCCCTTCAGAGGACAGCACAAACAGGCTCTAACAGGTACTATTTAATGAAGATGCCAGTTGGGGACCTGTGAGGCGTCTGTTTCTCAAACTAGAGACTCTAATGTACTTATCTTCTTGCTCAGTTGTGCAACGCGGCCTCCCACTTCTTTTTTCTACTCTGGTTAGAGCCTGTTTGTGCTGTCCTCTGAAGGGAGTAGTACACACCGGTGTAGGAAATCTTCAATTTCTTAGCAATTTCTCGCATGGAATAGCCTTCATTTCTAAGAACAAGAATAGACTGTCGAGTTTCAGATGAAAGTTCTCTTTTTCTGGCCATTTTGAGCGTTTAATTGACCCCACAAATGTGATGCTCCAGAAACTCAATCTGCTCAAAGAAGTGCCCATCCAACCAATCCAACTTGTGGGAGCTGCTTCTGGAAGCGTGGGGTGCAATTTCTCCAGATTACCTCAACAAATTAACAGCTAGAATGCCAAAGGTCTGCAATGCTGTAATTGCTGCAAATGGAGGATTCTTTGACGAAAGCAAAGTTTGATGTAAAAAAAATCTTATTTCAAATACAAATCATTATTTCTAACCTTGTCAATGTCTTGACTCTATTTTCTATTCATTTCACAACATATGGTGGTGAATAAGTGTGACTTTTCATGGAAAACACAAAATTGTTTGGGTGATCCCAAACTTTTGAACGGTAGTGTACCTCCACTGCTCCATCAACGTAAACACATGAAGAGAGACTTAACATCAAGAGACGATTCAAAGAAGGTTGAATCAGTTCATCTGGATATGTTTATTAACAGATACATTTCATCACTCAACTAAATGACATCTTTAGTCTAAACTGACTGCAGGTATCCCCACCCTTATAAACAATACAGTATAATACAGTGCCTAACGACCGAAACCAACGACCAGTTTCATAATGGAAATATGGGTCTGACCAGTGATCATATGTACTATTCAGAGGATTAGGGATTGTTGCGATCACAACATTGTAAGATGGTGACAAATGTATAATGACTGAAACCAACGACCAGTTTTATGATCAAATATGGGTGTGCCCATTAACTAGACTTTCAGTGACACACCCATGGGCACACCCACTGGAATGATTGTTATACTTAATTCATATAAGTATTTAATATACTTAATTATTAAAATAATGGTATCAAAAGTGGGCGTGGCCAGCGATTCAGGAGCTGAAGCCCGTGTCCGCCCCACTAGTATTTATGGCCACAGGCCGCTATTGTAAATGCATACAGCTGGACATGTCCTTTTCTTTGACAGATAACGGCAGCAGCCTCCCTTGTCAATGTCCCTTATCCTCAGTAAAGACAGTTGCACTTCTCTCCAGTTTACAAGGCATTTTGTTTCCCGCTTTGGTGGCACATGGCAAAAAATGCTCATCATTAGGGCAGAGCAAGAAGGTGGTAGTGTGTTAGAGAGATGTGGATAGG